>NC_137221.1:16408639-16461139 GCF_949987685.1 Ammodytes marinus
AGGAGGAAAGAGAGAGAGAGAGAGAGAGAGGGAGAGAGGGGGATTGAAAGAGAGGTACTGCGAGTCGCTGTGTGTGTGCTTGAGATTCATGGGGAATCATGTCGAGGGTGTGTAATTTAATGACTGGAATGGTGTACTCCACCATTATTCCACCAGAACCGAGGGGCAGAGAGAAAGGGACAAATGAAGAACAGTACATGGACGTTACAGGCTGATGGATGGATAGATGGATGGATCAAATGAGATGTCCCCAATCTGATAAATGTCCTAACCCAGCTACATTTGTAGACATGCATTTTTTTTGTAACACATATACACGCGAACAAGACCAACAGTGGACTGTTGGCCTACATCAACCAAGGGTGGACTTCTAATTCTGGTCATTTAAAAAATACAAGTTTATCTGATACAATTCCCCTTGTTAGCCTTTTTTCATGAGGGGCACAATGACCACACACTGCCCGTTGATATATTAGCCAGCCACCCTTCTAAGGCCTGGGCTGAAGGTTGTGAAGGAAAGACAGTGTGGGAGCTGAACCACAGGGAAGATGACCTGTAGGTGTTCTGTTTACTGTTGGAGGTACCATTTGGTTCTCTCAGGACAATCTTAACTCTGCTCTCTGGATTTTCTGTACTGGGACTAGTGGATGTGGAACTGGTGTTGGTCAGCTGGTTTGAATTTGTGCCAGACACTACACCTTTGACTTTGCTTCCGGTTTTTGAAAACTGTAAAAGAGCAAATAGTTATTCCAAAAACAGTTTTTAGTGAAGGCCTACTTATACTCCATTTTTAAAGGTGCTCCAATGAACTTTCAGTTTGTGTTATTTATCGCACCCCCTTTGGACAAAAGTGGTAGTATTTTTACTATGCCAGCTGTTGTTCCTGGGTGAGTGTACCCATGACAAAGGCATTAAGAAAAAACTATATACAAATAGTCTTCTTTTCACTGATGGTCTCGTTTTCTGTGTATGGTATAAAAGGTATAGAAGGTATGAAGTTGCGCTATGATATGGATTTTGACTCTACCGTGTCACCGGTATAGCAGTTATTAAGCAGTGATACCACACAATGAATGCAGGCGGCTGCTGCGTCATCGTCAGCCTGCACGTGCCCAATACATCCATGACAATGCTGCTAGATCCCATGTCATTAAAAAAAATATATTTTAGTGTTGGCCAGAACACCACCAAAACACTGCCCAAAATGTCAGAATATGAAGCATGAGACGATGAGAGGAGGAGTAAGGATTTATCCCTTTGTATTTCCTTCTTTAACATGCACATCGGCATACAGATCCCAGGAAAAAGAACAATAGCAATACTCCACTCGTGATGACACCTTAAACAGCTGTTGCGACTGGCAAATTGCGGCCGTTTAATAACGTGCATAAATTATAACTTATTACAGCAATCGGGAAACTCCATGTGAGCCTACCCACTCACACAGGCGTTGCAAAACAAACTCAGGGAAAGCACGTTTCAACCGTGGAATGATAGTTTACTGCGGCAACTTGCACGCTCACACAACTGGTGGTGAAAGAAAAATTACACTGTTTCAGAAACATTTAAAAGTTCCTCGTAGCACTAGGGGTGTGCGGAGACGTCATTATCTGTATCTGTATCTGTTCAACCAACAAAATTATATGTATCTGTATCCGGATACACAACAAGAAGTGGGCGTGGCGTATACCGGAAGTTTCTTTTACATTAGCCTACATTAAAGGAGGTCACACCTAAATTGATTTTCTAAACTAATATTCATTGTCAATGCAATTGTTTCCCCTTCAAAGCATCACATTTATGTAATATTGACATATAAGTCAAACAGTCAGATATATTTTTACCTTTTCATCTCTCTTCGTTGTTCTCAGAATACGAAGAAATTCAGGGAACGAAAATATTGATAAATAACAGCCCAAATCTGTGCATAGGCTACTCACTGTTAGTAAATTAGGGCCAGTGTTTTACTTTTAGCTTAACTAAGGTCTCCCTTTAACTGGGGGAAATACAGCTGTAGGCCTATTTCATGATTTTTTATCTCTATCTCTCCCTCTCCCTCTTTTTTTACATATGTTTTACTAAACTAAGATTTAGGAACAGTCTGTATCAACGTATGTGCCAATCTCATGAGCCCTAAATAATATCTTAGCCTTTCCACAAAGCCACATGTGATTTTAATGTGTCAAGTTTTCAGTTTCCGATTTTATTGTATGGGTCCTGAAGTAGGCCTAGGCATATACGCATTGGTTGACAGCTGAAAAAGTACAGGTCCTAAGCATCAGTTTGATGGAAACGTTATGGTGTTTGAAAGAGTTAAGCAGTAGGCCTAGTGAATGTAAATACATCGGGGAAGGGCTGACAGTGACTCGGGGTGCATTATATTCCATTGGTTCGGTTCGTATCAGTTGATAAAAAAAGAGAGACCGCGGTTCACGGGCCGCTTCTCGTGTCCACCGCAGAACTGCTGTTAGTGTCATTCTACCTGTTGTGTCATTGAGGCGGAACGCGCTGCGTCAATTAAGCGCATAATATTAAAAAAAAAAAAAACCCGAATAATAACGCGACTATTTGGAAATTATCCGTATCTAACTCATTATCCGTGCTTATCCGAATACATATTCGGATTCGGGCTCATCCCTACGTAGCACCTTTAAGCCCGATAATATGATTATTATACTAAGCTTAATAACTGTCACGTCAACTTTAATATCCAGAACTAATAAGTATATGCCGTATTGGGTGATAGCAACTTTTAAAAACAAAATTATAATATTGATCCCCTCTCTTATTATAGATCTTGGACCATGGTGAACCAATCAGGATTCATTAACCAAACAGTTTATTCTAGATTATCTACAAGTTTATTTGGTAAAGTTGACTAGTGTTACTATAACTGTTAACTGCAGTCACAGCTACAGAAATAAATTATATGATTAAGTTATATATAGTGCAAAGGGCTCCATTGTTACTTGAGGCAGAAGTATAAATCCAGTTATGGTCAAATTCATTTCAAAACTACGAAATAGCATGGTTATAAAATGATGTAATTTCAGAACTATGCTGTCAGTGCATTGACCCTAAAAGCATAAGAGGACCAGTAGACTTAATTAAAGTGTCACAACAGACAGCTCACACCACAGAATGCTGACAAAACCACTATACCATGTTAGAAGCCAGGGAAGAGAGCGTTTTGTGTCTGTATTCACACACATGCATGCAAACACACACACACACACACACACACACACACACACACACACACACACACACACACACACACACACACACACACACACACACACACACACACCAACATAACTTATGAGGTGGAAATGACTTATCACTCACATATTTCACCACTAGGATACAGTCAGACCGTGCACATAACACACACACACACACACACACACACACACACACACACACACACACACACACACACACACACACACACACATGCATGTGAATACAACTCACTCACAGATTCATTCTCACCCACACACATACACTTGTTTGCCTCAGGAAACAGACCGTCCTCCACTGTCTGTTTATGAACTCATCTGTTTGCTGCAGACAGGCTGGAGATGAGGGACATTTATAGTGTGTTGCAGGACGGCCACACATTCAACATAATTAATCTACTGTCTAATTTACCCTTAGCACTACTGACGCACCTTGTCATCGTGTACAGCCATTTGATAACGTATCATAAAACTGTCCGCTGATCACAGCCATCATCTGCTCCATTTGCAACCTTTGAAAATCTCCGGAGGTTTTTTGTAGTTAGATGTTTTAGACTACATACTAAGGAGTCTGTTGTTATTTGGTTAGAAATGAATGGAAACATAGAGCCTTGTTATGTAAAGGAATCGTAGCATCTGAGAGTGCCACATGTGCAGCAAAATAATTGAACAAGAAGGGGACATAGATTATGTGCTGGTTTGTGTGCAATGCTCTTGCACAACCTATGTGTTTTTTATTATATCAGTGTATATGGTCGGTGTGACTCCACCCACAGAAAGCTTCACTGTTAAGCCTGATGGGAACCGGGGATCAATAATAAATCAACTAGCAGATGGGTGACTGTCCCTCCTATCATGTGTTGCGCCTCCTCATCATTTCCTCAGCCAAAGTATTAGTAAGCAGTAAACATACAATCACAGGAGTGAATCAGTACTATGTTAATTCTCTAATAGAGAAATACTTTTCAAGGGCTCATCTTTACATTTTATTTTTAAACGGAATATACAGGAGTATACAATACATTTAGTTATTTTTTGTTGGGAGAACTGAATGATTACCAAAAACAGTGTATTGTTTCTACTTAATTTGTGTCTGATTGCACAACTTTCCTCTTGACTATGTTGCTGGGAATTATGTCAGCAGAGCCATAACTTTTTTCTTTTTTTTTCTTTTTAGCAAAGTTCAAAAGATATTCATGGTGAGTGTAAAGATAAAATGACAGTTTTACAAGGACAGCTCAAACGTGCAATACAAGTTAAGAGGGAATTTCATTAAGCTATAAATCTGGAGACATTTTAGGAGCATCCAACACTGCCCTGCTTGAAAAGCGATGTGCTGTGTAGAGCAGGCCTCTCTTGAGGATGCTAAAGTCTTACCAGTAGATCAGTGGTTTTCATTCTTCCGCCCATCCAGGATGTCAACCACTAGCCGGCCCCCAGGAAATCAATGTACATCTTCAAACATCCTGGACACCACAACTGCAGTATTTGCAACCCTTTTATCTATTGCTCTTGTAGATGCATAGAAGACCATTTCAGAGTGTGAAGCCTCAATTTTGAGTCACTGTCGAAAGCTATGAATAATAGTGGATAGAAAGGCATTTTTTGGGTTGTGCTGGAGATCTCTGTAAAGATAGTAAAGACGGGAAATCCTTCCTCAGTCGATGAAGGATTAATCCAGCAATTTAGTATCATACCTCCACAAAGTTGGTGGTGTTCTTGAGGACAAATGATCAAAATCAAAGCAGCATAGTCAGATTTTATTCGGAATTTCCCTGATGCAGGTAAAGCTCCACAATACACATTTCTGCAAATATAGGATGACATCATCAAGTCACACTTCAGAAAGTTCCCATCAAACTGATTTATTTTCCATCATTCTCCCTAGACTGAGTAGTACTAGTGCTTCTCCTAAATTGTACAATATCTGTTGAGTACCCCTTTATGTTGTAAAAAGTGGATGTTTTTTTTATTGAATGATTCAGTTGTGCCTTGAGCTGTAGCACAGCAATTGAGTTCCCCCTTCCCAGTCAGTATAACTGTAATCAGATCTGATTGGCATCATAGTTAAACATGCAACACCCTGCTATTTGAGGTAAATATGGGAAGTGCAGCATAAATAAGCTTGTACCACTTGCTGCACTAATTAGTAATCATCGTATTCACATTCCTGAAATGTAACCACAAAAGCTTATATCTGAGTAGGTTGATTAATCAGTATTGAAGATGTTTTCCTAATTTATTGATTGCTATAGCTCAAGACACACACAGTTTGTCATCTACATGTGAAGGTATTTCTTTTCACAAGATGTTTCTATTCTAGTCGTTTGACAGTACTCTATGGCCAACAATGGTGTGATAAGAGTGGACTGCTGTTAAAAGGTTTCATGAAAGATGACAACGCCCTCAGCATGATATCGAGAAATGTCCTACCCTAAACAAAGGTGCCATTTTGAAAACACAAAAACTTTGTAGTACACTTGTGCAACGTGTCTGTTGAGTCACAGTCAAGTCTCTTCAAATGATGGAAATTGTTGTCAGAAAAGGTGGGCTATAGAAGGCTGAGCTACTACAGCCCAACATGGTGATTGTGTCCAAGTTTAAGATGCTATTCTTAACACAAGCCCCTGGCAGCAGTACCTTTGGCTCTGATATAGCAAGCATATGGCTTCCAAGCTATCCAAGATAAGACATTATAAAAAAAAAAAAATTAAATGTAGGTAATTTGTATTGGTATAGTATAGTAGATTTTATTTGGACATGGACATGACAATGTCATTGGACGAACCAGATGCATTGTTTACAGTGTGTTAGCATAAATGCTAGTTTACAACACCTGTCCACAGGAGGCTTTTTAAAAACAACAAAATAAACTAAACAAAACAGAAACAAGATAAAATACTGATAAAAAACTGATAATTAAAAGAGTAAACATGCAGAATACAATAGAGTACAGAGCAGCAATATAATAAGTCAAATACTGTATATATAGGCTACGTAGAGTAAAACAAAGGCAGCATGATCAAACAATAAACCAGTTGTAAATTATTTGTGTGAGCACTGTTGATTTGATTTGAGCCGTTGTTTAAGTTCTCTGTTAAAAGTGTTGCTATTAGTCTCTAGTTTTAGACTAGTGGGCAAGAGGTTCCACAGTTTTGCCCCCTTTGCAGAGAAAACAGACTGACCGAAAGATGTCTTGTGCATTGGAACAAGACAATCACCATTGATGGAGGCTTGTGTATTTGCCCGACGAGAGCTCTGACGTCTGATGGCCAATTCAGACAACAGTGGTGACACATGGTTATTTACACACTTGAAAAACAATTTAAGATTACTCAAATTAATAAAGTTATCAAAGGTGAGAAGGTTGTGTTTTTTTTAGAATGCCACAGTGATGCCATCTCATGGGTTTCCGGTCCATGACTTTTATTGTCTGTTTGTATATTGAAAAGATAGGTTTTAATGTGGTAGAAGAAGTTTGTGACCATGATGTGATACAGTATGACAAATGAGAAAAAATCATAGCGTGCATAAATAATTTGGCCGTTTGACATGACAAGTCCCTTCTTATGAAACGGAAACAGTTTAGATTTAGTTTGACCTTCTTTGCAACATACTTAATCTGCGTAACAAATTTTAAATTCTTATCCAGGATGATGCCCAGATATTTTACTTCATTTACTGATTCAATTAATAAATTTTTGATCCGTACCTCAAAAACTTGGTGACAGTTGTCTATTACGGATGGAGAAGCACATAGAGACGGTTTTCTTCACATTAATGGTCAACTGAGACAGCTCAAGCCATTTGGAGATGCTGAGTAATGCTTGTGTCAGGTGCTCACCTGCTAAGCTGGGAGTTTTACTGGACACATGGATAACAGTGTCATCAGCATACATTTGACAGTTGGACCCCGGACAGCAGTTTGGTAGGTCATTGATATACATAGAAAACAACAGTGGACCAGGGAGTACCGCAAGGGTCTGTACTAGCAATGCAACTGAGATGTGCTAGTGCTCAGGCAGGGGTACAGCTTGTCTTTTCTGTTACACAGGAGGGGAAAAGGTCCAATTGGATCATATGAACTCCAGTGATATTCTATTGGGTGAAGCAGTGAGCCTGATATCAACTTAACCTCTCCAATCACTCACCCAGAGGGATTCCGCGGATATGCCAGTGGCACTGTCAATCATCCATGAGTGGGTCTGAATGGGTATGTAACTCATGTCACACACCCCTGCAGTGTTCCTTCCATCCATTTTGCCTCTGTGGGGGTCACACAGACTTAAACACTTTCACATATTTCTCTCCTTCATCTCTCTCTCTCTGTTGATCTTTCAGATGCTGCTTGCCAGTTGGTGAGTCTGACTGCTTTAACATATCAAAGGTGCTGTGCAGGGGAGAAAGCTCCTCATTATTTCAATGGCCAACATCAAGCAACTGCATATTGGTAAAACACAAGGGGTGGGGGTGGGGGGCCTTCAAGGGGACAGAGTCAACACAGTAAAGTTAGGCAACAAATTGTGAAAATATGACTGATTGATTTTGATCCTAGTGCATCGCAAGTATTCTTTGTTTTTCTTTTCAGGTAATTAAGGCACATGGAAACACATTTGTGACTTTGTCCTTTACTCATCACTTATGTGCCTCTATCTTATCTTCCACATCATGTTCTAGCTAACATTTTACTCTCTTTGTTTCTACTTTAGTAATCTTTTGGCAGATTAATTACAACTGGCATGGCATCAGCATGTTCACCTTCTCTGAGGTCTAGTTTTCTCATTGTATCTAATTGTTTTCCATGCTAGATAATGCAATAGTATCCATAACTGTGCTGTGGGCTTTACTGGCCATATTGAACTCAATAAAGAATGGCTTGTGGTTGTGTATGGGACCAAAACGCAAAAGACAAGTGCTTGGATTCAATTTAGCTGTTTATCATATAAATGAAGGTTCGTGTTCAACTGAGCCAGGGATAACAATCAATCGTGTGGCATGCAAATCCGTCTCCATTTCCTTGCCATTTCCAGCCTTCCACATAATTCCACTGTGTGTCACGTGGAAGTCTGCCTGCATCTATTTGGTCTGCTAATGTCCATTAATGTCATCATACCTGACATGCTCAGTAAGAGCTCTGCTCTTGAACACATTTTCATTTCCTAGTAGCTATTGAAATTGATTAGTAGGCGATATGACCATGTGGCTTGAGTGGTTACATATAGAGTCTTCCACTAAATGTCAGTCTTGTATTAATAAAGGTGGTAGTGGGAGTTGACGTAGCAAATGGAACACTCAACGCAAAAGGCCATTTATTCTGTACAGAGGGCTGATATTGCAGCACCTACTTTATTTTGATAAGTATGTTTTTTGTTAACACTATGCGCAACACGTTCACGTACAATCAGGTTACCTTAACAGGTGTGTTGCTATCCAAGAGCGAAAATAAAACTTGTTTGGGAGATGATGGATTTCATTGGTGAAAAATACAGCACAGGTACCTCTGCAACCATTATGGCTGTGCAAACCCTAATCATCAGTCCATTTTTTCACCATTTATCTTGGTCTAGGTTGCAGAGGCAGTAGGCTGAGCAAAGAAGCCCAGGTGTCCTTCTCCCTGGCCACATCATCCACGGCAATCTAATGTAATCGCAATTACTAGGAGAGCTTGTGCAATACATAATCACACTAATTGCTGCGTTTTGCGGTTTAATTGTATTTAATGTTAATGTATCAGAAAAAGTATGACCCATAAAGATGACTATGGGAAACTAATTTGAAGTGCTTGTATGCACAATCTCATTGTTTTGGTTCCCACCCATGATTATTGGTAAGGATTGAAATATGAATCTTAAATATAAAAGCCGCCAATCACAAATATTCACAGATATGCTTATCTTGCTCTGAGGTATCAACTAACTAACTAAGAGACACACAACATGATAAATAGCTATCTGCAGTTTCATTGTTGGGCAGGATAACAAAGGTGGGTGGAATAACAAGTTCTGTGGTATTGAGTGTGCACATAGGATACTACTAGCTCCCACATGACTCACATTATCAAATAGCCTTAAAAAATAAAGTTCCTTGTGCTTCTGATGTTCCTGCTCAGGGAAAGATTTTCATAAGCAGAACTTGAACCTACAAAAAAGTTCCTCAGTTCCATTTAGACCTTTCTCCTGCTCTATTCTAATCATTGGCAGCAAACCTCATCCTCCATGCTCATCCACTACATGTCTTTAGTCTTTTGTCTGCCCTGAACTGCTCCAACAAACCTTTTATCCAAGCCTGCACCCCGCACCCTTTCACTTCAGAGGCTTAACAATTACAAATCATCTTGAAAGTTTCACAAAGGGGATATTATTGCAGATACATGAAAGCAAGCTCCATTTTAAACTTCACTAAAGCATGGATAGAGGGATGCTAATGATGCACGGTAAGGGAAGCCCCACCGTTGTGATAGGTGACCTCTGAAGTACTTGATTATGGGCAAGACTTTGATAATCCTTCTCTTTAACATAATTAAAATTAGGTACAATTCATGGAATGTTGGCTCTGTAGCATATTGCTCCCTGGGATTGATGGGTGCCCTACATGAACATTCATAAATGCTCATCACTAACCTCCAACACGACCCAACCACCTTCCCTTCAAATACATCAACTCTCAACTCCCCAAAAAAAGTAATTTTTGTGACTTTGCTGTCTGTTGAATACAAAGTGAAGTGATTACATGGAGACCTCCCACTGCTCTCAGCAAACTGCTGCTTCTGTAACTCAGACTGGCATGGAGGCTTGGCACCAGCTCTGCCTAGGTTTAGTGCCCCCTGTACACCCCCTCCCCTGCTCTCATTAGCATACAGGCCATGTCTCACTGACTGCCAACCTTTAGGCAGTGATTTCATCTTGTCGTGATACGCAGTGAGGGAGTGCAGTAAAAGTGCCATGCTGCCAGACTCTGACGGCTACAAAATTGTAGGAAGGCTGTGGAAGGGAAAAAGGAGAAGAAAAAAAATCACAAATCGCTTGGCAGAACGTCAAGAAGGAAGGGGGACTGAACTCACAGACCAACTACTCCACCTTATATTCTTCTGTTGGTGTTGTTGTTGGGAGTTATTGATGTAATTGACCAGCCTAAGGACAAGGGAAAAAGCTATAGAGGAATAAGATTTTTAAAAAAAATCTCCAAAATGGAGGCATCAGTGAAGGCAGCCAAGTTCCACTCCTGCGTTGTAGGTCATCTTATTGATTGTAAGTTAACGGTAATTGAAGGAGACTGCACTCTGTTGTTAAGAAGAGACATGGCCCTTAGGTCTTCGGCTGGCTCGTCCCCCAGGTAGTCCTGCTCTGCTGGTTTATGGCCATCAGGGCTACAAAAATCCAAACTTGTTTATATCCAATGCCAGCCCTAATCACCCCCTCTCTCACTCTCTCTACTCTTAGCTGATTTCTCTTTAAACCTTGTGTCTTAATTTCCTGTTCCAAGAGACGGACAGTATTAAGCAAACTGATCAGCACCAGCAATCCCTATTTGAAGTCTTTGCCTAAGGGCAAGTTGTGTTACCTTCATGAAAACACGTTTTTTTTTAAAGTGTGATAAGCCTCTATCGTCCAGAACACTTTCAACCTGCAATGCTTAAATGCGCTAATTATGTGACCACATGTTGTTAAGAAGAGAAAATCGTTGAGGAGGATACAAGGAGCACCTGAACTTTCCACTACATTCTTTTTTCTCTAATAAAGGTTACCATAGTTTTCAAAAGACTGAAAACGTGCAAAACATAAATAACACAATACCATCTTCTGAAGCCCTTACCCTGCCCTTATCATAGGGATAAAAGACTGTTGTAGAGAGCCATCATCTCCCCAGTTTCACCAAACATATTTAGTATTTACGTGTCTGCACAGTTGTCATGCAGAAATAGAACTTATTATTCTGAATGGGGATGAAAGTCACCAAGTGAGTTTCAATACACCTGGCTGTATGCACATGTTCAATGTGTGCATTTAAAGGCCTGTGTAGACACGCTGAAAATCTGACAAAAATATTGTGTATTTATAAAAGCATAATATTAAAATAACAGTAGTGGGTGGAAACACATACTAATTCACCCTACTGTGTGGTGCGATGAACATGAGAATAAGTTGTTGCCTTGGGGTGCCAGTTTTGATGGTCAATATCATTCTGACATGTTGGAAACCTGAACTCCAAGTTGCCTACTTTATAGGCCTGACATTTCCTTCAACTTGCTCGGGCCTTGACATAGGTGATCAAACATGTTCTCTGATTCGTGCAAAACTTTGATCCCACATGGCTGCCACCGTGCCAAATTAGTAGCTGTAAAAAATGATTGGATTGGCCTTGTTTAACTAACTAATAAATAGGCAGCTTCAATCAGATCCCCATCCCTCTGTCAAAAGTAATTTCTGCTCTCACTCTTTCCCTGAATTTAGAAATGGGATGACACACACACACACACCACCTTCTTCCTGCCAAATAAAATCGGTTCTCATCCATACAGATACTCACACACACACACACACACACACACACACACACGCAACGGCCAATTTGTGTCCGTCAGCTCTGTCCCTCTTTGCATTCTGATGGATCTTATCTGCAGAAAATGGATGCCCCATTCTACCTTTCAATAATGCAAGACACTCTCTTGAGCCTCTACACTACCTCTTACGGAGCACCTGGAGAAATTACTTGCTGTGGATTGTGGCCTGTGTGGAGAAAAAGGCTAAGGAAATAATGTACCATACCCTATTATTGTCCATCTCCATTCTCTTCCTGTGTTATTGCTTTGCCAGCCCTGTTGCCTTGACTGTCTCTCTCTTGCGACCGTGTTTTTCTTCACCTAAATGTCATCTTGTCTCCCTAGCCATGTCCATGTATTTGTAATATAAAAACATAAATTCAGTTATGTAGTTAGTGTGGGGGTTTTGTTCCAAGTTCGAGTGCATTTATTGCGTTCTATATTCCTTCACCGCAAGCATATCTCAATTGACTTTACAGAGACGGGGGTGGGGGGGAACACTACATCAAACTGTACGTCGCTCTTGAGAGAGAGATTTGTTCCTCTTCCGCTGCAATAAACACCACACATGTCCCCGACCATAACTGCGCTATATTCCGAGATGCACAACATATTTTCAGATGATGAACAGTAACGTTAACTTAACCACAATAACATCACGACTGCAATTATGTACTGGCACTTCCCAAAGACACACACACACACTGGGAGAACCTAGTAGTAGAAGAGCCAGTGGCCACGCAGTAGCATATTCAGAAGGGCATAAATGTTCTAGTTGTGACTGACAGACATATTTTGTGAGCGGGGTTTCTTTCTGAATTTGAGTGTGTACTTACTTTTCAAAGAAAAAGGTGGGAAAATCTATGTTGTGCATTCATGCTGTGTGGAAGACAGTACACTGGATTTGAAAATAGATATTGTAATGGAAATCGATTACTAACGCAACACAATTGTTTAAGCCTTCTCTGAAAGGGATAGAGTTAATGCAGTTAACATGTAAAAGGCTCTCTGGATGTAACTTGAAGAATACCAACACAGTTAAATGCTATAATTATTTCATGCAATATAATTTATACATTCTCGAGAACCATGCTATCACTTCTTGATGCAGTAAGGGATATTGTGGTAAAGCATACTGTACCACTTGATGGAAGTTCTGACTCAGGAAGTTAATTTCTTTAGCAGCTTGGCTCACACTTGTTTCCCAGGGACAAGGAGACAAGTTTTTCATGGCCCATTGGCCTGATCTAATTTGGTGGAAGAGAACACTCTATGTCTAAATTCGTCATCGCGGCCACCAAGGTTGGCACCACACAATGGATCACTGAGCAGCGCCCCTGTCTCCCATATCAATTTCAAAAGCGAAAGCCTAAAAATACATGCAATTATACAGAGTAGGAAAGAAAAAGTGGCAATTGTCAGTTTTCTATATTATATTCTGACCCCGGGGCGTCACCTGGATGAAATTGTGTCCAATATAGAATGTCCTGGAGGGTTGGTGGGAACGTGTAGCACTCCGTTAAATGTCACTTGCCATAACGTATGCCTAACATATTGCATAATTCACATAAAAAAGCCAACAAGTGAGTCATGTAGTCGGCGCTTAAACAAGCAGTCAATTATCCTTTAGCCTTTTCATTTCCAGTCCAGTACTATTAAATCAACCAACCTTGCCTTGGGATTCATTCAAGAGCTCTGTCACTTCCTGTTTCGCCATTAGAGTAGTGCATGCTGCATACTTCAAGAAATAAAGACCAATTATGTTGGCACCTCCAAGTGCCAATAGATGCCCCGTACTCTCTCTTTTATCAATTGACAGCCTTTTCAGGGCTGTCAAATCCTCCTGCTAATCAGCTAATAACACCAACAATTGGTAATTAGGCATCCCCACAGTAAGCAATTAATTATCGGTTCACAACGTGCTCCCCCCCCCCCTGCTAATAGTTTGGCAAAAAAAAAGAAGACAGCCCACTAGATGTTATGTTTAATAGTCATAAACTTTTATTGCCTCTCAAACATGAAGAGTCAATTATGTAGGCGAGTGAAGATGCCTGTTACAGGCGCTGCTGGTGGAGAGAGGTTGATTAAGGGTGTTAAAGGCCCTGCAGCTTTTAAGGGATGGATGGAAAGTAAATAAACGGAGAGAGAGATAATTAAGGATTGGCAGAACAACAAGCTTTATTTTCTTACTATCCTTATTCTCTCTCTCTCTATCCCCCCAGTCTTTCCATCACTATTTTTCTTTCTCTTTCACCCTTTCTCTCCCCCTCTATAATGATTGTTAATTGGTTGTCTGGCATTTTCCAGGGGAGATATCTTCTATGCCCTTTTCCACTGATTGTACTATTTTATGTTTTCCATGATTGAGAGCTGAAAATCCTCTTTTTGGGGTTTACTGGCTTTTACTAATGGTCTCGTTGATGGCTACATTAGAGCCCCATTTATCTTCTTTGCATTTTATGGACTTACACAGTTTCAGAAACTCTAGAGCCTCGTGATGCCCCTGATAACATTTCCCGTTGCGGACTTATGTCATTAATCACAGTTGCTATCCAAAATAGTGTGCAACATGTACATTTACTCAGCACGCACATGTCATAGGCCCTTCACGCTAACACCATCACCATCCATCAAGCATCTCTACTACTTGCTTAGCCTCAGCTGTGCACTTAAATTAGCAATTTAGTCTATTACATTTGACCTTTTAGTTCTGCTCCAGTACTCATTCACACTGACTAAAACATGGAGTCATTTTGATTGACAGGTAGTCTGGCTAACCGGATGTGGATAGTTGGACTAGACCTGCCGACCGGCATTGAGGGAGGAAGTTTAGTTTAGTTTAGTTTAGTTTAGTTTATTTGTTTATAGTTTTGTGGACAGTCTCCTTTGAGAAGGAGCAGCTTTAGCCTATTTGGCTAATTTCCAGCTGTAGTCCCCGGCCAGTTGTCAGTAGGCAACCTACAATACATAACAGTAAAAAAATTTAAAAAATACATTACATTTATAATTACAGCAGGCCTGAGCAAGAAGGGGAAAAAGACAAACAAACATATTGCACACAGTTTGTGTGTGTGTGTGTGTGTGTGTGTGTGTGTGTGTGTGTAGCAGCTTACTGCTAACTGTTAAAGACAAGCTAAAAAGAAAGCTTGTCTTAAATAAATAACATGTTTCTGTGTAACATTTGGCCATCACCTTACAATACGTCGACAACATTTTCGACAAAAGTCAGCTCATCCCTTGGTCATTATTTTAGAAATATTGGTGGATCTCATCCACTTATTGTCATACTGATTATTTAAACCTGCAAAGGTAGTGCTTTCAAATTCATAGTTGAGAGTAGAGGTGTTGCTGCGGTCAGATTTGTTTGTACAACCAACCAACACACACACAGTACAGTACATGACCTGTCCGGGCTTACAGGTCGACATGCCCTGTTGCACACTTGCTCTGGCGCCTGGAACAGATGAAAGGCTTGGAGAGAAGGGGAGAACTTGTGTAGTGTGGCCGCACTCCTCTGCACCATTAGCGGTGCGTGGCTGTGCTGTGGCTCTCCCCCCTGCTCACACTGAGTTATCCACCTCCTCCATCACCCCCTGTCTCTATGCAGCCTAATGTGGTCTGGGCTCGCTGTGGCATGCAGCAAGCCGGCCCTGCCTGGTCAGCCATTAATACTGACCCATTTCCAGACAGCTCTCTCAAATTAAGAGATGGAGAAAAAAGAGCAAGTGGAGGATTCTTTTTACGAAATGGTTTTGGCATTCATTTTCTAGGCTGCAACATGATCAAAAGTTTTCATGTGTGCATCGTGTTCAAGGAGAACACTTGAAAGATCTCTGCTTTGAAGGGGGAACAGTACAGCTGTGTGCACATGCAAATGCATACGTGTGTCTGCTTCAGTCTATGTTTAGTTTACTATTTTCTGTCAGTGTACTTACTTTCAAAGCACTCTACCTCCTAGCATTCTATACGCTAAAGAAACTCTTCTAGAGATATGGTCTTGAAGTATTCATAATGCTCTTGTAGCCTTTAGCCTTTTTTTCTCTTGCAATATGTGTTTTTTTTTGTGCTGTTCTTTTGTTGCCAGGTATTACTTTCGGTGTTGCATCAATGTTCACCTAATTTGTTGTCCCAATTTCCCTTGCAGCCAGTCGGTCAATCATCGGGGGGGGGAACATTTTTCGAAAAACAGGAGGGAGATGAAATGAGCTGAGACGTTGTGAGTGAGATGTGCCTAAAAACACACTGTGGGAGATGGGAGAAGCGTAATAGACAAAAAAAAAGGCAGAAATCAGGCTGGAAGGATGAGAGAGAGAGAGAGAGAGAGAGAGAGAGCAGAAAGCGAGAAAGAAAGAAAGAAAGAAAGAAAGAAAGAAAGAAAGAAAGAAAGAAAGAAAGAAAGAAAGAAGGCATCCAGGTGAGCTATGAGTGTGCTGACCTTCCCCCCTTGCTGTCAGAATACAATAAACCCAGCAGCCCCCTGCCCCTCTGGCTGGATCAGACTGCCAGTCCATCAGTTGTCCCATTAACATGTCAGAACAACACAAACTAAACAAAAACACACACACACACACACACACACACACACACACACACAAAGCGCACAGCGAGCAAGAGGACAGGGCTGAATGGATACCTTTTGCTCGAAGGAGGACTGGCGGTTAAGGCTTTGTAGTAGAGAGATGTACTGCTGAGCATTGTGGATCCATCATCAGTCATTTTTTGTCTCACTGTCTCACTTTTTTTCTTTTTCTCCTTCTGTCTGCAAACAATAGCACAACGGCAATGCACCAGCAGCACCCACAAGCAAAGAAGAGAGAGGCGGCGGAGAGGTTAGGGGATTCTATTCATCCATACACATTGCATGGAATATTATTCAAGATTTATGAAGAAGCAGCGTCTCCTGAAATATTATTAGAATCTGGCGTCTTGTGTGAGTCGGCGCATAACATTGAAATGGGTCACATTTTTGTGATCTTATAAGCAGCCCCCTAAATTATGCTCCAACTCTCTTTCTCACCCGTCTCACAAGGTGAAAAAGAAGACGGAGGGAGGGAGGGAGGGAGGGAGCTGTAGTTCTCAATGACTGAGCCTGTGCGAGCCGGGATGCAGATTGTCTATTTGTTTATATGTTTGGACTTTTAATCTTGTCAAGTGGGTTATAGAGCACAGCTGTCGGTATACAAAACCAGTGGGGTGGCTGATCTAATACACTGAGCTCTTCTTACCTCCCATGGCATGCCCCCCTACTCACATTCCTCTGTCTGCCTCTCCTCTCTCTATACAGCACACATGGATCTACAGTGGCTCCTGGTGGAGCTCTGAGGTACTGTGCAGAGGGATCAGGGTATGTATTGGATGTGCAAAATCCATGACCTAGTTCTTCCACTTGTCTACATCGCATGTCTCTTGTTAATCAAACAACGTTTGGAAAGAACTGGTAGACCCTTTTTTTGGCTTTCTCAAAATGAATACCGTATGAAGGAGAATAGATCAGCCTCCTCGGTTTCGACGGATTAGCCCAGATTCATTGATTTCCAAGTGAAAGAATATAGCAGCAGGCTACATGGCACCAAGCACAACGGCTTTCATGGATTCTGGCAAACTGGGTGTGGGTTATGTCATGTTAGGAAAACACTCTAACATACTGCGCTGTAGATGTAGGGAGGTGGGAAAAAGATTGATTTAAAAGAAGAAAGAAAATCTATCCAGAAGTTTTTTTTTCTTGCATGAAACAAATACTGTATTTCTTCCTGTTTAATCCACCTCTGGGGGACGACTGTGGGAGATGTATTGTTCGTATATTAAGTCCGTGGTGAAAACACGGGAGATTTCTCTTACTCAAATACAGTATTGATTAAGTTAGTATTCTGGCAAAATTCCTGCAGAGAACCACCGGTAATTTTTTCAAGGCATATAGAGGAAAAGCTCTCTTCAAGGAGAGAGGGTGCAGCGATTCAACGTGTTTCTCGAACTCAGGAGCTGTTCATTTTGTTCTTGTCCCTCTATCTCTGCTAGCCAGAGGGAGTCTGGGAAATGTGTTGCACTGCATGGTGGAAGGTATACATCAAATAAGTCTGAGAATTATTTAACTGGACAAACATAAGGTCTTTGTTTATGCTCTTGGTATTTGGCCCAGTGTTTGTACTAGGCCTCACCTTTTTTCTCTTTTTCTTTTTTAATCTTACTTCTGCTTTTCTGCCAGCATTCCACATACATTTGACCTCGGGAGAAATAACTTAACTCTTCAATGTTATTTTCCTTACTTCCTATTTTAAAATGCATAGCCTACTTCTTATTGTGGTCAAAATGTAGATGCGATTATGTGGCATGCACGGTAACCACTGGGCAACCATGGAGCCCCGTCATTTGTACAGCTCGATTTTTGTATGAAACGAATCAGATGTTGATGAGTAATCTTTAGAGGTGCTAAAAAGGTCAAACTATTCCCTTAATGACTCGTACATTGCATGTGCTGCTGTAACACCTAAATCAAGGTTTTGGAGCGTATCCCTTAAGAGCATCTGTCTGACCCCGAGAGCAACCATAACCATATTCTTTATGCCACTAGAACAGAAAGTATACATTTATAAATAAAAACCCGAACCCTTATTTCAGCATGCCGAAGATGAAACACCCTTCCTGATATGGCATTGGGGACTAGGGGTCAAGGCAGCGGTGCCACACGCGGCAGGGAGGTTGATGAAGGGCCCGCAGCCCTCTGACAACTTATTTTCGGTGGGTTTATCCGTCAACCACGTTGATTCCATTAGCTGGGAACCTGACAGCGGGTGGCTGTGCTCCAAGCTCTATCAGTCTCACATCAGAAGCTAGTGAGAGAAAGAGAGATGGAGACATAGGGTGGAACGAGACGGAGAGAGGTAAATTACGGCTGGTCCTTTTCCTTGTACTACTGCTTCTTTAAAAACATCACTCCCTTCTTGAAAAAAAGGAATATGAACGTCATGATGCTGCATAACGTGGCAACAATACACCATGCATAAACATTCACAAGATCAATAGTAGCCTGATCATCTTGAGGCATAAAATGTCACTTTTGAATGTGCAGTTGAAGTTGGCAATGAAGATGACAATGACCATCATGGCAGCATTAGGAGACCAGCATGCATTGCTTGAAGTGGGTCAAAGCCCTAATGCCTCCTTTGTGGATGTGACAAAGTGTAAAGCGACTGCCGTTTGCCGCCTAGTTATACCGCTTTCCCACGCACAGCCACATAAATCTCCTCCTCATTTACAGCTCCAAACGATTGAAATTCAATTCCCCCCGGGGGAAACAGGTTCTGAAAAGACACTTAAGGTCAGGCAAGTTATCAGTTTAGGCAATACCCATCCCCATTTAAGGCCAAGCTGAATTAGATTTTGGCGGGGCGGGAGGGGGGGAATGGGGTCAGACTGCCATATTTCATCTTTAAACCAAAGCTCATACTTTCGTCTTAGCTTCCTCACTGTCCTGCTGTGTCAACGGAGGCATTCAATGCTGGAAATATAAACTCCAAGGCTGAAATTACCTTTCCGTTTCTGTGTCGCCTCCTCTCCCTACTCCTACTCCATCAGCCTCCACTTGTTATGACAATTTTCCCTCGAAATGTGCCAGGGATGGATCTATCTAGTGTTATGATGATGAAAGTCATGCTGAACAGGTCGGCGGCTTTGACTATACGAAGAAAGGGCCAAAATGACTGTGAAGAATGAAACATTACTCATTTAGGGGGTAATGAATTTGAACATGATTAAAAGTCTTTTTTTTTCTGTCCAGTTCACACCCCAAACAATCCGAGCTGGCAGAGAACAGGCTCAAAGTCAGGGTTTGACAGAACAATTTGTATGATGCCTGAGAACTCATTAGCTTGAGAAAGCTAATTAAAGCTTTCTGAATGGTTCCTTGACCTGTGAAATCTGCCGGGCCAGGCCAACCGTGAGAGAAGACGGAACAAAGTAGAAATCTTGATTAAAACTCAATAGGAACTCAGTGCTGGAATTGATTGTTTAAGCTCATTCCAAGTTGTGTGGGTTAGACGTTGTGAGACCTATTTGTTAGTTTGAGCAGTGACTATTGAGAGAGGCAAGGACAAAAAACACATGTTACACGTTAGAGCTCTGCCTAAACGATTATTGATGATTAGAGTACTGGAGAAGTGCATATCATTACTAGCATGGAAAATATTTCTATTTGATTGATTTGGTCCCACCCAGAGAAAAAATAACATTTTATTATCTACACTATAGGTTCGGCAAGCAATCCTTTTTCAACCTATTTTTGACCTCCCTGTTTTAATTCTTAAGTCTCGATCAAATGATAAACACATCCATGTACGATAAAAGTAGACTTTCAACAGCATAATTCTTTCCCCATTAAAATCAAATATAAGGCTTTGGGAGTATTTGTTTTTGTTATGACAAAATCAATTTGTGAAACATAAGAGACAAGGAATTTTAAATAAAGACATTGTTTACGTTATAAAACTAGAAATGACCTATGTTATACAAAAAAGTGTCAAAATAGGTTTTCTTCAGGTGAAGGATCCTCTAGTTTTCTGCCAACCCTCACTGACTTGTTTTCACATAATTATTATACTTTACGCTTCAAAGTAGATATTTTATGAATGAATGGAAAAGTAGAATAGTTTTGAGAAAAATACTGTGATACAATACTGGACCTATCATACTGTCAACCGTTTATAATAAGAATACAGTAATACTTTTACCATTCAGTTACATTTCTGCCGATCGGTTGTGTAGATGGTTTCGAAAAACACTTCCAAAGTTGTCAGACATGGTCTGTTCTAAAAACTGCAGTGAAGCCTGGTACGTTTTTTATTTGGACTTAAACTGAGTATTGGAGTAAAGTAATACAAATTCTTAAAAAAAATATATATAGGCCTATATATATAACAGCTTCAAATATGCTCTACCAAACGGCCAAGAATACCGAAGGGAGCTTGAGCTGTGTGATGTGTAAAAATGCATCTCTCAGTTGCATCGTTGCACTCCCCGTGATTGAATATATTTCAGAAGTCATTTGAAGGGTCAGTCATTGTTTGGAGCTGACGTGCCACAAAAAATCTCTATATCTTTATAGAGTTCACTCCAAGGCAAATCTTTCTCAGAGTGAGAGGCAGAGGGATGTTTTATTCAGGGACCCGCTGCTCCTGACATTTTAGAAACAGTAGGACGTGTTGGATGTATGAGGCAGGATGAATGCAGTGATGCACTCTATTTCAGGATGTCCATATACTTTCAATTTGTCCATGAAAATTTGTTTTTTAGAAAAACGAGGACCACAGCTGACAATAGGAGCTGGCAAAGGTGCCGGTAAAAAAAATAAAATAAAAAAAATCCTCGACCTTGGCTAAATGGGAGTGGAAAAGAAGGCCCAAAGGAGGTTAAGAATAAGAAAGTAAAAAATATATATTTTTTCATTCTTCCAAAGAGTGAATCCCTCAGGTGCACTTCCTTGTCTGACCTCTACAAAATGAAGGAAATTGTGGGCTAAACTCATCTCTGTGCCTGTAGGAAATTCATGTCAGAGACAGGGAGCAGAAGACGGGGAAAAAGGAGGTAAGTGACCCTTGGTGGAATTGGAGGCAGCGTTCGCCTGACGGAGGGCTTTGGAAGAGGGGGATTGTCTGGGAAAAAAAGAAAATGGGATCATGATGTGACATCCTGTGATGTATAAAAGATTTCTGATCTGCTATTGTGTGTATGTGTGTGTATGTGTGTGTGTGTGTGTGTGTGTGTGTGTGTGTGTGTGTGTGTGTGTGTGTGTGTGGTATCCTTTCAAAGCTATCTCCGTAACAGAACTTTTGTTGTTGTAGGCCAAGTAAAAAGTTAAGTTAGCAAGTTCCTGTTAAAACACTCCCACGGGCAGGTTTATGTTTTATATTCAGGAATGCTTTGTTTTGGACAAATCAATACACGTTTAAAACTGTGGATTAAACTGCAAGAAAACAGTTTGTCTGATGAACTTGCGGACGGTGAGTGAGGAATAGAAACGGGCCCAGTACATTTCATAACCTGGGGAGTCGCGGCGGGACTTTGTTGAATGCATTACTCTTTTTGCACACTCAGCCTTCTTTATTCGATTTGCACATATTTTTCATATTTTCCTTACAATATCTCTTCTGTTTTCATTCTGACTCTTTCTTTCCTTCTGTCTCTCTCTCTGTCTTTCTCTCTCTCTCTCTCTCTCTCTCTCTCTCCATGACTTCAACATGATCTTTCATTAAGGCCAAAGGCTGGGCTTAATGTGGTCCTGGGCTTCCTCCTGAGTTCCCTTCAAATGAGTTTTTCTATTATACTTCTCGTCTCCGTCCACTGCAGGGCTATTCCCTCACAGCCATGTGGTTGTGTGTGAATACTAAGGTGCCAAGAGAGAGAGTGTGTCAGCAGTGTGTGTGTGTGTGTGTGTGTGTGTGTGTGTGTGTGTGTGTGTGTGTGTGTGTGTGTGTGTTTGTTTGTGTGCGAGTGTGAGTGTGAGTGTGAGAGAGTGAGGAAAGAAATGGGGCTTTGCTACAGGCTCATAAGCCCACTGTAAACCAAATCATTTGATGGGCTCTTTTGCTCTCCGGGACCATACATCTTTTTACCGTGCTTGTTATTACTGCTTCTGTCTACCAACCGAGCGCAAGGTCTGAAACGCCCAAAAGATCAATTGCACACAATGTTGGCCACGAGTCACACTCATTGATCATCTTCCCGTACGTTCCCTTCTCTCTATGAGTGTGTGTTCTGATCCCGGTTCCTGTTGCTCTGCTCATTAGCATCACTCCAGCCCTGCAACCGATTCCCTCAACAGAACTCGTGATGCTCAGACAGGCACCATGCCATTGATCATATACAGTATAGGTCTCCATTAATAAATACAACGGCTCAAAGGCATTATCAAACGAACACGTCATGCACTTACTGTACTGTACATCATGTATATCTGCTGCTGCGCTGAAGAATGCTAATGAATCCAGTTGTCTATACCTCCCCTTCTATTGGACATCCCATTGTTTTAAGGGTCAATGATTGGACGAACGCATGAATAGCAAATAATAGAGACGAAGCACTAGTCCGTACTTGTATTGTTTTGTGTTTTCCTTTCCTGTGTGAGGTCTCAGTGCCAAGGGGGGCACCTCAGCACCATCTTGAATATATTCAGAAAAACAGCAGTAATCCTTATCGAGCGCCGATGCGAGCTCTCCAGCATGACAAATATTCTGGGTGAGGGACAATCATCCGTACACGTGCAAAGCTGCTTCACGGACCTAACTCGTAGCATTGAAGAGGGCTGAAAAAAACTGTTGTCACAGATTAAAAAAAAATTTAGTCCGTAAGCCTATATTTGGCAAGATTTCTCCTGATCATTATCCTCTTATGACCCCCCCCCCCCCCAACGGTAGTTTATGTTATTATGCAACCACATACAGTGCAACACAAAACAGAATGACTAAGTAGAGGGAAACGGTGGCTGTGTTTGTGCGCGTCTGTGTGTGTGTGCGACGTGCGAGAGGGAGCATTATACAGAAGGGTAAAAAGACACGCCAAGAGTGGAATAATGGTTTGGCATGTGTGAAAATGAACACAGTGATTGGGATTAATGACCTTATGGGAGCCTAAAGTGGGCATAATGAGCTGGAAAAGGCATATTCTAGATAAACCCGCTGGAATGGTAATGGAACAAACTGCTGGAGTCGGGGCCCCAGTGTTGAGAGATATCGATGCTAGATTTAGACCTGATGGATTTCATTCCGCCGCACCTTTGGGTGATGAAGCTCTCTCTGATACTCTTCACAGCCAACCTCCCCTAGCCTGTTGAGAAACTCAAGTGTTATGTTGTTAGGTATCAATCATGCGTGATGTATAATGCAGCCTACTAATGGATCTTTCTACCTGACCAAGCTCTACGCATTTGTAGCTGTCCAAAACATGTATTCATTGTTGATGAACTGTGAGGAAATATGTGAACTATTGATAGTTTAAACAAAAACATACTTTTATTCTAACAAGTCACGTAAATAGTGCAGTCATATGGAGTGCAACTGGTTTGAATGTATGTTTTGTAGCAATTGTAATGCCTCCCAAATATTTGTTATAGGCATTTTAGAATGAGGAAGTGTATAGTACAATCAGAGGACTTTAAATCAAACTTAAACTTGACAACATTTGAAAAGCAAGAAAACAGACCCAAGTCTTTTAATGTCAAAGGTTCATAATGAAAATAACTCCAAAAGGTCTACCATCAAAAATATTTATCTTCAATATCCTCTCCTACCTACTAGCCTACCTCATTATTAAAGGTGTTCAGCATCAAAACATAGTCATGCCAATTGTAAGTATCAGTATCAGTAGTGTCAATAACATAAGAGATTGTCTAATCATAGACTGTACCTACAGCATGAGGTTTAATTTCCATAATTCCAAAGTTATTATCAATGCATTGTCCTTTTCACACTTGCTAGCATGCTGTGCAATACTGTCAAACTTGTTTGATGAGTAAGATTTGGAAAGTCTTTCTCACTGGATGCCCCTTTGGCTTCTTTACACTGTGTTTCATTGAGTTTTGGACCTTCCATTGAAGCGTCCTCCTCAGTCTGTGCTGCTGGCTCTTGGGACAGATGTCTCTGGTTGTCATTCACAGCAGGGTTCCAGTGAGGGTTGAGAGAGCTGGAGGTGGAGGCAGCGTGGAGAGTAAGTGAAGGGTTTCAAAACCATCCCTCTGGGGGGATCACCTGTTCCGACTACTGTGGTGAGGGCCAAAGGAGAAAGGAAAGGCTCTGTTGGAAGTGGAGGAGTGAAATGAAGGGTGAAGATTAGTGAAATGAAGCAAAGAAAGGAGCTAGTGGTGAACATGTGTCATGCACAGCTGTTGTCTTGCTGTCTGCCGGCATTGCTTCAGGCTTTAGGCCTGAACGCTGGACACCGCAATCCAGAGGGGGTCAGGGTAGCAGGGAATCTGTTCAGGTGTTAGTGTAGAACCAAGTGAGGCAATGTGAGCCACATAAGGCTTCAGGGTAATGGAATGAAGAGAATAACAAAGAAAGAGATGGAACTTTCTGAACATGTGGATATCATGTACTGTACAAAACACTGAATTTCAGGCTGAGTCTCACATGAAATTACACACATCTTCCACCACTCCCACCGAAATAATATAATGAGATAACTTTTTCTCTGTCAGCAGCAGAATGGGTCCTTTGGGACCGGGGTCAGTTAAGATGATGGGGCCAGGTTAGTTAGTGGTAAAGGAGGTGACTCTGGGAATGAGTGGAGAGGGCTGTTTAGGTAAAGCTCCAGTTGCTTTCCCAATGGTCCTCTTGATCATCAGACTTGGCCCCCTGGGGACTATGACTCAGTCCACTGCTGCCATGCTGCCGTCACATGCTCATCATGTCGTAAAGAGAGAGAGAGAGAGAGAAGTGAGCGCTGGGGGGACGAAGCACACACACACATACCATGCACAGTTCCTTTTTGCACATATGTGATTTTCCTTGACATCTGGGTCGGTTCCCATCACTCTTGGGTTTGCGTCATGTTGGTAAATGGTTCGGGTGTTCCGTGTATGTGCGCGCACATGTGAGTGGTTATGCGTTTATGTGCCATATGTCTTACAATGTTGGTAAATGGCCCCACTAGCTCTCCAGGGCCTGATTCCACTCTGACAGAGAAACGACCATCATGGCCGTGAGGATAAACCAATAGTCCTTACAGATGGATGTCTGCACTCTTGGTGATGAAAGGACTTCATGACCTACATCTCAACCAACAGTGAGAACCGGGGGATTGTGGAGTCAACAATGCATGAAAAGAGTTTTGTCCCTTTCACACAGCCACGATACCTTAACAAATTCAAATACACCTCGACAAAACCCTAAGAAGCCTCAGCTGTGACAGTCTTGGCTTAATGCATAACAAAAATGTCAGACATTTGCATACAGACCAGACGTCTTGTTTTTTTCCAAACCAAACATATTTCCTCTCCTTTAGAGTTATATTTGTTATATTTGATTGTTTTATGGATAGAGTGATTGTGCTTTTTGAATGCACCTCCTGCCTCTTGACATACAATTTGCCCAAGAAGACAAACAAACAGTAGGGCCATTTGCTTTTGATATATAGAGTTTTGAGAATATCTACGCCTTTCGCTTTTTGGTGTATCTGAAGAATCAAGAAAAATACAGATATTGAGCATGAACAGATTGAGGCATTATGAACATTACTAAAAACAATCTGGATTCTAAAAAAAAAAAAAACGTTCAACTAAACAACTATCTGCAATATCTAGAAACAGTATCTATAAAACAATATATATAATGAGGGTAATGGGTGTTGAACATTGGCTTTTACCCCACATACTGTAATCAAAGAAAAAAAATATTAAATAAATACAACAAATACATTTCCACCCTGGGCTGCCCGAAGGAAAACTTATTTTGTAAGGAAGTGTAGAAGAAGCAAGCAAACAATAAATAGAGAGACTTTGAAAAACTAGTATAATCTTATTTTTATTTACTCTGCATATCAAAATAAGTGCATTGCAGTTATGTAGATGTTTCCTCTGAAAGTCTTAATTTTAACCGTGACATATTCTTTGAGATGTAGTCAGAGCCGGCCCGAGGCATAAGCGAACTAAGCGGTCGCTTAGGGCCCCCGACCGCCAGGGGGGCCCCCTCAAAAAAAAAAAAAATTTTTTTTTTTTTTTTAGTTTGTGTGTTTGATATTAACATCATATTATGC
Source organism: Ammodytes marinus (assembly GCF_949987685.1). Lineage (NCBI taxonomy): Eukaryota > Metazoa > Chordata > Actinopteri > Uranoscopiformes > Ammodytidae > Ammodytes > Ammodytes marinus. The sequence continues at coordinate 16,435,160 of NC_137221.1, forward strand.
AAATGTGAGTTATCATACAAAAAAAGGAATCAAATGTTTTGGTCTAGATAATTAATGGCCTAAAAATCTGTGAGGTAATCCGAAATTATCTGATCATGTCACGTTCACATTCATGCACAGTGTGTATTGAGTTTATTTAAAAACAATTGGAAATGGGGCTGCCCTCAGTTTCCCATGCACTGTGTATGGTCTATAGCCTATTTCAGCCTCGTCTGTGGAAAAAAAGATAGCTGGACAAGAGTTCTTCTGCTTCGTTCCTCTCACTGCATTTAAATGCATTCACTATATTACAGAGAAATATGTCCCGTAAAAGAAAAAGAGCTCCAAGCCCAACCCAGAGGACCCTCCATAATATTTTATTTTATATTTTATAAAATCCATGTGTCCTTCTTCAATAGCTTCTAATTCATCCGACCCAGTGTCTCCAAATTATTTATTCACACTAAATTTCTCAGATTTAGCCTCTTAATTTTCCTCTCAAAGTGCACCAGATTCATGCATTTCACTTTAAAAAGGTTAAAAAAATCTCCCGGGGGGGCATACCCCCGGACACCCCTAGGAGGGTCTGAATCTCGGCTGTCTAATATTTTCGCACATATTTTCGCACAGCTGCACAGTGGAGGCACTAGCGGAAAACACTGGGTGTGTGAATAATATTTCACAAAGATCTATAATTTCAGCAGCGCTAACATTGGAGAGGGGCCCCCTAATCATATTTCGCTTAGGGCCCCCTGAAGGCTTGGGCCGGCTCTGGATGTAGTGTATGTGTGTATGCAGTATATTTATTTTATGGATTTAGCTTTTGGTTCAATCCAAAAAACTGAAATAAATCAAGGTCCTATTTCATAAAGCACCTCATTTCTGTATAGAAACGTTTCACTAAATCAGTCTTTTTATCATTTCAAAACATCAAATGTGGCCTTGAAAGTATTCAGTTCTTCCCAAAATGGATGTGTGGCAGAGTGCTGCAAAATTTAATTCATCAAATATTCCCATGAAGAGCTTGTTGACAAGCCTGATTGGATTTACTGTTTATGCACATCTCGGAGGCGTTAGGCAATCCACGTCAAACACGGCATGTTTGTCTTTGCTTCTCTGCTCGTTTTGGAAAGAAGCCAGATATCTTACAGACCCCGCCATGCCAAGCGCTTGATCCCAGCACACACACGAGAAGTACTGAGCAGTTTGGAAAATGAAGGGCACTGTCTTTGTGTGTGTGTGTGTGTGTGAGAGAGTGAGTGAGAATCAGTGTGCGTTTGTTGACCCACTTTCATACAGTGAGAGAGAGAGAGGGAGCGGTAGAGCTGTAAAAAGTTTTCCCCCTTCCTTTCTCTACACTGTCTCCCAGCTAGATTTGCCCTGGCATCCTACAGATGCATGCAGTGGTGGCTATGGCAACGCTGCACTAGTCAGTAAAGAAGACGAGTTGCTCCGTTCTCCCATTTCTCTCCATCTTAGGAGGATCTCTCAGTCTTTTTTTTTCTTTCTTTTTTTGCCTGGCTGTGTCACTGGTATGCGTCTAGATATTGTTTTACATAATGACAAAGATCCCTAATCATCTGATCTGTTTAGCACGCCTGCATTTGAATGTGTCCTCTGCATTTAGCCCCTAACTTGCATCAAATCACTTTTCTATCCTATTTCACTCACGTGGATAAAGGCTGAAGGTAAACTCATAGACAATGTATTTCAGCTCACATACTTTAGTTTGTTTTAAGTAGAAACACACATTGCATCACGCTCCTCCTCTCTTGCAGTATAGTGACTGTGGATTTGGTTGTAGTGGCTGCCCCTAGAGCAACATCAAGAGGACTATATCAGGATATACTGTCCGGAGCCCTTTAGTGATGGTGAGGGATACTGTTGTTGTTGTTTTGTGCTACTCCTGATTCCTACATAACCTCTCCTCTGGCCCATGTTCCTTCACTTTCCTTCTTATACATGTTCCTCCCATCTCTTTGGCACAGTCCCTCTGTGCCCCCCCCCCCCCTGCCCAGCAGTTTGAGGCAAAGACAGAAGGGCTTTTGGGACCTGCAGCCGTATGAATTTTTCATTCACTTCCCTCTGCAAACTCTCGCCCCTCTCTCTCTCTCTCTCTCTCTCTCTCTCTCTCTCTCTCTCTCTGTCTCTCTCTCTGTCTCTCTCTCCCCCCTCTCTCTCTCTAGTCTTCCCCCTCGCCCCACTGAGGGGTATTGTCCCTCGATCAGCTTGCGATAGCACACCTGGTGCCCGTACAGGCAGGGGGAGTAAACACAGAGACGTGCCTCTTGTGCTCACACACAAATACATACACACCGAGAGAGAGAAACACACACATTCACCCTTTACTCAAACACAGCATGCAGCCTGCAGACAGAGTAAACAGCCCCTAGACAACAGCACTTGGTATTCTGCTTTTCCAGCAGTTGTTTTATTTTTATTTTTGTCCTTGTCTTTTCTCCATCCTCTCTTTCTTCTTCTTCTTCATCTCGGGGTCCCTGAGGCTGGCCATGCGGAGAGAGAGGGGCACAGGGATGGAGAGGAATCATTTCTGCGGGAGCTGATACACACTGGAATTGCACACAATCATATGAGAGGGAAGACAAGCACTGCGTCAACAAATACTCATCCTCACAAATCTCCTCTCCTTTGCAGTACTGTGCGGTTACTTTGTGGTCACTCGAAGGGACTCAGAGATATTTAAAGGGAAGGAGCCAGCAAATGTTAAGTGATTAAATCCTATCAAAGCTAAAAGTACACGGATGAGACATGCAGACTAAAGAGTCAATAAGAAGCAAAGAATCAAAAGCTCTCACGTCAGCCATTACACCTTACACATAACTTTTGCATTTGTGCTCAAGCAACAGAGAAACAATGACCTGTTTTATATGCACAGCATATTCGGACTAAGGTCCAATATTCCAAATGTGGCGTTTCCATGCGCAGCAGCTGAGGATATTTTTTTACATTTCTATCAGTATATTATGAATAAACCAACCATGTGGAAGGACCGTCTTGACATCTGACGTCAGCAAGTTTTGTAATAATTCCCGTCCCATTAAAGGAAAATAGAAGACTCTTTATGTTATTATCGTTGTCTTGCATTGTATCGTCAGGCAAAAAAATGACACAGATTCATTTTTTAAGGAGCCTTGTTGCATGGTTACACACTTTGAACAGCCATGAACAAGGGAATGTGTCGCAAACTGTGGCAAATTACGAAACATGCTTGGGAAACTCAGGTGGGAATATTGAGTGTGATTAAGGTGTAAACTGTACATGCCTCAATAACGCGATTATGATCGAAATTACCCCAGCTGTCTTAACGTCATTATTGCTTACTCCGAACTATTACCTTGTTCTGATTAAGGTGAGCAGAAAAAGCTTGTTCACATGGTGGCGGTGTCTTATTTCGGAATATGATCTTACAGTAACTGGGTGTACATCGGAGTATTGCTGTGTGCATGTAAACGTGGTCAGTGACAATCTGTCCTTTTTTCATGGCCTGGAAAATAGAGCTGTCAAGTGGCACAGCCTAGCCCGTTGGAACCCCGGACACATATTTCTCAAGCCCAATTGCCTATCACAAAAGCGCTTGAACCCCGAGGCCATGACATTTTCAGGTCTCAGCTCCCGAGACATTTAAGATCTCAGTAGGTGACACGTTACCTCGGTCAGCTGTCTGTGCTTCGGATGTATGTGACTTGGCAGATCCCAGTGCTCGGTGTAATGTCAGACACACAGGGGGGATGTTGTGTTGTGTTATTGTGGTACGTGCGGTCAGTGCCGGCTAGCTGTGGGGCTCTGTATAGCTGGTCTCTCTCCCTTTTGCGTGGATGCCTGCGAGAATGTGTGAAAAACGGCTGCCTCCACAGGCTCCCCTCACACTCTTTGAACAGTCACAAGATTTCCCTTCATCAATTATTGATCAAAGCCATTACAAAGCTCTGCGGAAAAAGTCACGAGCGTGTAAAGGGATTGGTGGAGTCCATGTGTTTGGCAGTGTATTCCTCTGTGTTTGTGTGTGTGTGTGTGTGTGTGTGTGTGTGTGTGTGTGTGTGTGTGTGTGTGTGTGTGTGTGTGTGTGGCAGAGATTGAGAATGGTACACAGATAGGATGGAAACAAAAGAAAATTATTATTTCTGGCTCTACATACAAAACAATTATATACGTGAGCTTTTTTTTTATTTGATTTAAAATAAATATTGTTTAGATGCAAGGAAATAGATTGCATCAGGACTTCACAATGCTTTATTGTTGTCAATACAACAAAGATTACTGTTGTATTAATCAAGAACTTGTTACGGGCGAGGCAGACAGGCAGGCAAGCAGGACGTTTCAAGTAAAGGTAATTTATTCTTTCCAAAAAAATGCAACTCCAAAAGGCAAAACACATGGAACACAGGAACATACAGGGACAGACTCACCAACAGGTATACCAGTATATCATAATGGGTGCTGTCACACTTGTCGAAGGATTTGTTCTTGTGTTAGCTAGACTTTATAAATCATAGGCTGCAGTCTTGTCTCTCTGCTGGCCAGCTTAAAGAGAGACCCGGTCAAGTTCAAGAATTAAAATGAACTATTCAGTATGATAGAAATATTCTAGAGGAGTTTTCATTTAGAAAAAGAAAAAATCTCAAGCTTGTATTCCTATTCTGCAGGATTCAACCCATGGCTATGGTCTGATTAACATTAATTCAGTATTTCAACACAGAGCATAACCTATAACCTCGATGCCTTCGATGTGCAAATGGCGGTTTCAATTGAGTCAAGCAAATGTAAGAAAATCTAATTTTAAAAGACGAATCCATAATTTAAGCATGGTGGTAACAGTACATCACAATTGAGGATAACCGTCTCAGTAACACTTCATAATAATGTAAGTTATCCATAAGTAATGTAATGTATAATCTATAAGTCATTAGATAATAATGAACCAATCATTTACAAAACAGCAATATATATTTTTAGATGATTCACTGTTCACATATCACAAATGTACTGTTAGTCAACTATCAAGCTTTTAGTAAATCATGAAATGCTCATTGACAAAGCATTGGTAAATTATTAATAATTAATTTAAAAACCTTTCTGCATCCCCCTAATTTAAAGTGTAATCCATTCACCAGGTAAAAATGTGTATGTGTGTATGAGTATGAGTATGTTGATATGCCAAAGCAATGTCCATAGTCAAATCTGATTGGTTGAATGTTGCCTCTAGTCAACTAATTGTCGAAACATGCTATTTTCTCGCTACACTGTCAGTTTTAAATGCTAATAGGTGGCACTGGTTGGACTCAAACTGCAGGCCCAAAAAGTGCATAAGCTCAAGCACACACACCACCAAACGTGGTAAATTCCCACACATAAGCTGGCATTTATAAAAGCAGCTGCAGGTGATATGATAAGCTGGAGCTGTACTATATGGTAAGGGATGTAATCTAAATAATAAATCATTGTTTGTTTAGGTCATTAGCTAGTTTGTCTTTTTGTCAGATTTATTTATGCATTTATGCAGCTATGCATTTGGCTCCATGCCACAGAAAACTGGTGGGGCTGCAGATCTGCACTTGAATATCAGCTGGTGCTGGCTTAAAGAGCTTTGCTTAGTGGAACCGTGTCCTTGTTTTGTTTTTGTTTTCTATTAGAAATACTTCTGAGTTCCATTTCTTTTATATTATACAATTTTGTAGCCAAGTAAGTGGTTAATTTTGTATACTGAACAGAGCTTAGAAAAAAGATCCTTGAACATGTTTTTTTTTAATCAGTGCAGCAAAGTGCTCAAGTGTTTGTCCATATCAAATCAAATCAAATCAGTTGTATTTGTATAGCCCAATATTACAAATAGACATTTGCCTCAGTGGGCTTCACATTCCAATGCCATACAATATGACACCCTGCCCTTACACCCTTAGCTCGGCTGAGAAAAAACTCACAGTAAAAAACCCTTTACCGGGATTACAAACATTGAGAAATCTCAGGGAGAGTCGACAAAGTAAGGGATCCCTCTCCCAGGACGGACATACTGCAATAGATGTCATAAGTAGAGAAATATAAATCTAAAACAGAGTGGTCTGTTGACTTCACATAATGAAATAAGAGCATAGAGTATGTGTAGCAGCGAGTGAGCCTGAACGATTATGATTGGCAGTTATGAACTCAGAGATGTGTTATGTCCAACCATCATCAACAGACTGACACTCAGCACACCCTTGAAACACTGATTACACACATACGTTATCATATCAAATAGAATAAAAGAAAATACTGATACCAACGTATCATCTTGACACCCACCTCCATGATCATTTTCTCTTAACTCACAACCCATAAGTTAATTTGAAGTGTTCCTGAGAACATTTCTAATAATAATCCAAGTAAACATACTGCACGTGCTTTTGAAACTCCAGCGGGAGTTTTCCACTCTTCAAAATACCAGAAAACCACTGTTTTAATCTTTGTGAAGTTGAGAAGGAAAAGAAAAAAAGGTCCAACCAGTGCATTAGAGAGGGACCGGGGTTTTTTTATCGAATTCACATCTGTCTGTTGATGTGCGTTTTGTTCTCTGCCTCAAGCTGAGAACTAATGGCCAATTCAAGCCAATTACAGCAGTAATTGCAGAGCTTTTTGGCATTTAGGCTTATGGGGAGACAAACCTGTCCTGATTGGATTGGCTAGGTACTGAACAGAGGGGGACAAAAAAATAGACCCTTTGGGCAAAAGCACAAATGTGTTTGGGGGGAATGATTCTGTCTCTAATGTCAGATTTGATCATTTTCTGCACAAGAACAAAAGGAACAATTATTATATCCAAGTCTCTAATAAGGACATGGAAACTCTATACGTAATGAAATGATTACCAACGACATCAATCTAAATACAACAGGATTGTATTGTACATAGGAGCTGGCTGTCTTTTGGTATGCAATGCTTGTGAACGTTTGCTATAAGCAGGTGTAACATTTCTCTCACAGAGCCACGGTTTTCTACGCCAACTCGTCTCACTGTCAGTGGGTGTGAAGGCTCCAAGAAAAGCAGCTTCTCTGTTTTCTGCCCACATACTAGAGCACCTGGCCAGACGCACACTGCCCAAGAGACAAGCTGCCATTTCCACAAACCTGAGCACTGAGGTGCACGCAGAAGCACCCACACAGAATACTCTGCATACATACATATGCATACATATTATACAGTATACGTCCGTGACTGGTTTCACTGTTCACACAGTTTATAATAGCAGCACTGACTGCAAACGTCTTTCAGTTATATATCCAGCTCTTATTTTCCCTCAGTGCTGTTCGGTCAGCAGTGCATACTTAGTATTAGGATGGTGACAGACAGACCACATCAATTATTGAAGATTTGCTTAAAGGTTGCATTTCTTCCTGTCTTGATTAATAAATCACAAGCGCCCTCAAGGGTCACGAGATTCCTGACACTTTTTCTGGGTATTTTAGGGAGCCAATTGCAGATGGCAGAGTGAATACTTATCTGAGTACCAAATAGGGGCAACTTCTAACTTCTGCAAGGATGACAATGGCAACATGGAATATTTGCTGATATTAATTACAAATCCCATGAAATCTATCAATACTTTCAGACTTCTTCATCCTGTTTATAACTCCCAGTCAAAGTTTAAGCATACGTTACTCAAACACTAAAACTGTACATTTGTTAGTGTTTATTTACCAACAATAAGTTGATGCAATGGTGCGTATTAATTAACCACAGCAGAATAGTGTATACGGAATAGATTAGAAATAAACTACAACGCCCATGTTCCTTGTAATTCGCAAACATGTCAGCCAGTGTAACAGTGTGGCTCACTGATGGGATTTTAATCGTTTCTGGACAACAATGGAGCATGGCAACGAGGAATGAAGTGCTGTATATCAAGCTTTGGCTTTACACACAATACTCTTTAACAGGATCAATTTATTGTTGATGAAAAAAAAACTATCATGTTTCACTAGACTTTTCCTTTATAGAGGCCAGGGCTGCTTTTTGCCTCTTAAACAACCTTGAATCCCTTGCATCAACTATAAGGTTCTGGAAACTTTCCACAGGGATCTTGGCCCACTCTGACTTGACAGCATCACGCAGTTCCTGTAAAATATTCCGTGGGCACATTAATGCATCCGATGGCACATTATCGTGCAGGAAGCATCCCTTCAAAGAAGTGTAAAGTGTGGTTGGAAATGGCTGTACTTGGTCAGCAGGAATTTGTGAGTATGTACTGTGTAGGGTTCAACTGAGGCTCAGTTGGGACGATGTGATTATAATTTGTGTAACAGGAGGACATTTCTCTCTTATTTTTCAGGTTCCATTATATTGGAGATGACCAGTTATTGGATTTATTTCGCTAAATTCGGCAGTGCGTAGTCCATTTGCTTTTTGCCTGAAGGCGTTCTGAGACATCATTGTTGCACTATGCGAGTTTACGTTTGTGGCCAGTCGGCTATCATGAACACATTTGTGCCACTATCTCCCGACCTTCTTCTTCTAGGTTGCACGTGTTTGCCCTCAGAATTGCTGCCGCTGTCATGATGTTTTTTCTTGCTCTGTCTTTGTGATGCTATCGGTCTGCAAACTCTGCGCTGAATAAATACCCCCGGTGACGGCTGTTTGTCAGATGCCGGGACCGGTGCACGTCTGTAATGATCACACAATATTCAAAGAGACGATACATCTCACGTCTAGCCTATTCCGACATTTAGTTGAACATCAGCAGAGCCTCTCAACTCTGTCTGCCTACGTTATGTCTTATTTAACCTTCCTCCTGTCTTAACTTGCTGTTACCATCCATGGTGTTAGCGGGTCGGTTTCGACCCGTGTCTGAAATCAGCTGTAAAAACCACTAAAAACAATTATCTATCATCCAGTTTGTTTCTCATCTCTTGGTTACCTTGTTAGGCTTCCTTATCCATGAAAATATTGTTTTTAATATTTTTGGTGTAGGCGGTTGGGCCTTTTTTTTGTCAGTATGCGCCTTAATTTCAATAAAAAAAATTGTAAAATGAACCTCAAGAGAATCATATAAATAAATATTTGGTTGTTGTGTTACCTGATTATCACTGAGGGGTATGAGAACACATTTCTTAACTAAATTAGTTTTATTTATTTTTTCATATTAATATTATTGACCTTTTTAACATCTATGGTGTTACTGGTCAATTACGACCCATATATATTTATTTCAGAAAACAGCAAAAAAACTTTTATTTCAGCATTATACAAACACACAATGAAAACTAGAAAAAGTCACAACACAAAATATAGATTTGTAAGGTCAAATACACAACAACCAATCAACAAATCAAACCAATCGAAATCAATTACTAGTTCCAAAACTAGTAAAAAAAACTGAGTAAAAGTCTCTGTGTGCATGTGTATGTATGTGTGTACAGATGTGTGATAAAGAGCAACACTTTTAGTGTTCTTTGCAGAGATATTTCTTGCAGGTAAAGCACAATACGTTTATCTTTCTGTCCTTAGTGCTTCGGCAGACCTTACACCACTTAGTTTTAGAATCAGGAGGCCATTTTGACCAAAAACATGATCCATAACTTGGCTCACTGTATATCTCCTCATTTTTGAATACTGCAAATAGGAGATGTGCACTCTGCAAGTCACCAACTCTATACTGAATTGGCCTCACATGTATGGATATGCCCGTCTGTTTGTTTCGCTTTTATGCAGGTATAAGGGTGAAAAAAGTCAAAATGAGAACCTCCCCAGAGTTCACATGATTGGGAGAGGAGCTGACTGTCATTGTGTTGGCTGACAGTGCACTTATGATTTCAGTTTTGGCTCTAGTTATTGTTTTTTACATCTTATTCTATAACCGGGTTGAAAACGACCCTAACACCACCAGTGTTATAATTTCCACCAGAGCATTTTATAATTAAGTGAAACATTTTTTATTTTTTTTATTTTGTTGAAATAGAGGTTCCTGACAAAGTCAAGAAATCTTGATGCAATAAACAAAATGTAAGTGGTTCTTTTATGCATTTGAAATCCAAAACGGGTCGGTGGCGACCCTAACACGAGAGGAAGGTTAACAGGCTGGAAAGAAGGTATGCTGTGTATGCATACAAAGGGAGGTATTATGAAGTGAGAGTAATATGTGGAGAAAGATGAAAACAGAGGGAGGGACAGCCAGGCAAGCTGAACAACAGAACAACAGAAATCCCAGACTGTTTCACCCGGAGTCAGATTTTATTTTACTGATCATTGGATTCCACCCTCAATAACAGTAACTGTAACTCTCCTTACGTGACACCAGTTTATCAACGCTGCCACACTGAGAAATACAGACAGAGTTTTGAGGAGCTGATCAGGCTCAATCAACTCTGTGTCAACTCCTTTGGCGATGGCTTGAATGTTAGAACGTTACGCACTACAGCTTTAAAGTTGCAAACTCTTTCATTCATTGGCCATGTATTTTCAGCCTTTGCACAGATTGATTTAAGGTGCATGCTTTACCTTTGCGAGAGATCCTTATATGGTTTTCCTGAGGAAGTACCCTCTCCTCCCCTGACGTCCTCTGTAGCAACCTCAGTTAACCATCTGCTGGGGAGCACATGGCAGAATATTTGTTAATGAATGCATAGTTATATAATCCATTCCTGTGGTGGAGGGGGAAGAGGGTTAGCCAGATCCACATATCCTGACAAGGTACAAGAGGGAGAGAGAGGTGATGGGATTCTTTGTGCCACCAGTGCCCCCAAGTGGCCTGCGGTGGCATCCCCACCAGCCCCTACCCCCCCCCCCCCCCCCCTCTATCATAAACCCCCTCCTTTTCCTTCCCTTTTTTAAACATGACATGGCAACTGCTGCTTTGCCTTTTCTTCTTCCTATAAAGAAAAACTCAAGAGACATTGGAGCTGATGTATCGCACGGGACAGGGCTGATATACGGATGATATTGCTTTTTCGATGACCACTGTTAAATGGGCCGCATGCTGACACGGTCAACCCACAAAAAGCAAGGACGACCATTACAAATCAGTCCCCCAGCAGCTCTCCCTCCCTCTCTCTCTCTCTCTCTCTCTCTCTCTCTCTCTCTCTCTCTCTCTCTCTCTCTCGTTTCTTCCTGCTGCCAGAAGAACGCCATACCTGGCCCTTGCCCTGGCCGGCCATCATGCCTGTTATGAATCAAAAGACACTGGAGCAGAAGTAGGCAGAGACAAGGACTTATGAGCACTTGGCACTGCTTCCCAATTTTCTTCTCTCTCTCTCTCTCTCTCTCTCTCTCTCTCTCTCTCTAAGACCCTTCATTTTTCCCGTCCTCACTTGCATTTATCTGTCTAGCTGGGTCGCGTGATAAATCCTCAAGTGAGGTTTAAAGCACCAGCAGAGCAGAAACTGCCTAGGTTACACTATGTTCACATGAGTTAATGTATATCGTGGGTCAACATATACGAGCATAAACACATGCCAATCCCCCCCTCCCTTCCCCTCCTCTGTCCTACTACAAACAAATACGCACACACACACACACACACACACACACACACACACACACACACACACACACACACACACACACACACACACATACAGAACTTATTTTTGTAAACTGAGTATAGAATGAAAATCTAAGATGTAGATGTGTTCAAAATGTTTTTTTTAGGAAGTTTCTGTACTTGTGTGGCAAATCTCCATTCTTTCTTAACTTTGTGACCTTACTATAATAAGTCTTGTGGGAATGAACGTCGCTTGTCCCAACAATATAGATTTTCAGTGATAGACCTGCCAAATAAGAGCTTAAGTATTGGATTGAAGAACTGTTTACACTGTGCGCTAGGAGACGATGGAGATAAGGGTCACATCTGTGTGCGTAACAAATCTAATTTGCACATTCCGTATTTGAAACAGAAGTAAAAAACAAAAAAAAAAACTGCTCTGTGCCTGTCACTGTGAGAACAAGTATCTAGAAGAAGAAGTAACAACTAGGGATGATATTTGAAAACTTTTTCACTTCACTATCTCCTTTTTCCTTTATTTCTGTGTTTTATCTCTGTCTACAAATAACCCATCTTATTAACGGTGGCCCAGGACAAGTAGAGAAGCAATGAGGCCCGGGCCCCGGTCTGCTTCACTGGACCTGAACACAACCTCTTCATCTGTTGAGAGCCAGCGGGCCAAATCAAGTGGTCTTTATTAAAGTTGCTTTGATGGATTCCTCCCCCCGCCCCCCCCCCCCACTGTGATCTATCGCCTGTCCAGCCCCTTGGAGGTCATAATAAACGTGTTTAGCAATGGGGTCACTGCATGCAAGCAAAGCATGTTAGTAGTATTTGTGTGTTTGGCGGCTGCATCTCCTCTCCTGCCTCAATACAGTATGTTATGTGGCTAAGGCGTATCGTGACGGCCACAGCGTTGTATATCCATAGCCGCTGGCTGGCACTGGATCCACTTGTGATGATATTTGTAGTTTCCTCACAGATTCCAGCATGATTGCATCATATATTTTACACACACACACACACATGCATGCACGCACACACACACACACACACACACACACACACACACACACACACACACACACACACACACACACACACACACAAGCCACAGTCAGTCACAGTAGCAGTGCTGTAATCCCTTTGACTAGTTTTACTGTCATGAGCTCCTGCATAGTTCCTAATAGAGTAGTAAATCCAAGGCAGTTGGGGCCGGGGAAAGACCTTCACAGATTCAGAGAAGCCATACACAGAAAAGCTATTTATTCCTTTTTTATTTTTCAGGTTATACTTTTTTTTTGTAAGCAAAACAGACAACATTTTTCTTCAAAGTATCTCTGAGACTGGGCTGAATAAGTAAGACTGTTCGTAACCGCAAGACCTGGCACACAGTTCATTTTGGATAATGTCTCATTTCTGCAGTTGTATTACTGTACATTCGCAGCAGAAGTAAATCACACTTGTACATTGCATTAATCTGTCCATCCTCAGTGTAGTAAGCACAACAATTAGCAGTCGTTGCGGTCAAGTCCTTGTGTGTCCTCTCCTCTGCCATCCCTTGCGCACACAGGACATCCAGGTCATTGTGAGTTCAGGTGAAACCCATCCACTTTCTAATGGACACCACAGGGAGGATCCATCAGATCAATGGTGGGATGTTCACATATGGCTATGTGCACAGCTTGTTGGAGTTTACGTATCTCTACAGTTTGAAAAGCACCTGGCACTGTGGATTATAGGCACCAAAGACCATGTACGATTTTTTATTGTTTTGACAAAGTAAAAATTGAATTTACAGCTTTGCTCCCAGATGTTATTGCAAATGTTTCATTTTTGAAAGTAAAACACATCAGTGAAAGCATATGATGTACTTTTATGAGAGAAATATCTCACAAATAAAGTTTTATGAGAGGTGTGACTGGAAAAGAGTCGGAATATTTGATTCCGTAAAAACCCTTTTGGAAGATACAGCAAAGGGAAAAGCCTGTTATTGACGTTCTTTATGACGTTTGTTTTATTAACATTGGTAAAGCGTTTAATTCACTGTGGGTTATCTCATGCTATGATGTCTATAGATAGTTTTAAACAAGTACTGCTTTTTTACAGTATGGTGGTACTACTAGAGTAAAGTTGCATTCAATGGCAATGCAAAGGAGAATTATAACTTAATATCAGACATACAGTATATCGAAAATACCAAAATCCAAGTTAATAAAGCAGGTAAATAATGTAATAACAGACACATAAACAACAGAATTATCTATACTTCAATGTAAAAATAGGTATTGCATTGATGTGTTCTTTATTGATTTAATCTTACTTTGGATTGAGTAACTGGTCATGTGTCAGTGCATAGTGCAGTTGTGTTTTTGTCCTCCGCAAGCAAATATCATATCTTCCTATCCTTCTTTTCTCAGCTGAACAGTCCTTTTCAAAATATAGTCTGGGCATCTTTATGACTAGATATTCTCAGTGAAATTTCTCACCCAGGAATTCACGAAAAACCTAAGTTGTTTGTTGATAGTCCGCTCATATCCACAGGCAATTGCTAAAGCACCCCGCTTTTAAGATGTCCTGGAGAATTAACCACCGACATGGTCACTATATTCACCGTCGGCGACTTTCACTTCATTTTCTGACTTCTGGTGAATGAGCCATGCCATCAGAAGTTTGCCGGGCGCACCATCATTGTTGTCATGGTAGCCATCATATTTGGACCCTTCCAGTAGTACCACTTAATGCCATTGTACCGAACCACACTGGATGAGCTGGGGTAATATATGCCATTCAGGTTGGATGGACCGCAAGCCTCAAACCACCAACCTGGAGAGGAAAAGGAAAGGTGCCCCGAAGAGTACAAGGGGAAAAAAAAGTCAGAATTAATTGAATCCAAGCTAATGAAATGTATAAGATCTAAATGTACAGCTGTATGTCGGCGGTAACTTTATATATTGGTGCGGAGGGAAAATGAAATGCACTGTGGGACATTTACAAGGGGGGTGGATAGAAATGTTTAATGATGGGGGGTTTCAGGAGAGAGATATTGGGATGGGGGAGATGAGCAGCAGAAGCTAACAGGAAGCTGTGTATATATATAGTACCTCCAGATGCTAGCTGGGCGCACTTGCAGGTGCAGCGGTCGTTGTCTCTGTCCTTGGTGCTGAACTGGGTGCCTGTGTGGGTGAGGCTACTAGTCCGTCCAGCTGTGCCACTGAAGCCGTCGGCTTGAAGGCTGGATTCAGGGAAAATGAAAAAACAAAACACTTCAACCAAAAGCTTTTCTATTTGGTATATAGTAGAGCTGTATTGGGCAACGTGGCTTGTTGGCAGCTCCATGTGACAGTGAGTGGTTACTTCAAGATAACTGTTGGAACTTCAGTATCTTTAAAATCATAAACCGCATAAACTGAACATAGCAAAACTTGTGTTTACCAAACTAGCCGAGGCTGTGATTCCTTCACACAACAGGATATCAAAAGGGACGAGAGAGGCAACAAATCTTACTTCGTGGGTGCAACGTTCTTTGATGGGAGCTACTTTTTAGAAGAGAGTTTGGAGTTCAATTTTAATTTGTCACTCTTTGTCTGTTTTTTTTTCTAGGTATGACTAGATCCGAGGCTCATCTCCATGGCAGCTCCACATTTTCATCTACAGTCAGTGTGGAGGGCAGACCTTTGGAAAGAACTCTCGCTGTGAGCAGCTTTCAAATGAAAAAAAACCCCTGTATAATTTATTTCACAATCAAAGACAATAAAGATAAATCAAAACTGATCAAAGACCATAAGGTTTTAAAGACCTGCAAGCCTCTGGAGGAGACCATATCATTTTTTAGTATGCACAATACTTTCTAGTACAAGGTATCTCCCCTTAGGATTCCATTGTTACCGAACAAGAAAACTCAAGCTAACCTTAAGATTGTCTCATTATTTCTCCTCCATGCTGTGCTTTGTTAAACAGCCCTAACAGTTTGGAAAAAAATAAATCTACCCAACTTAAATGGATCTGCTCGATTACTCTCACATAGTGGCTAAGCAAGATTCAAGATTTTTATTAGTGTCCCAAGAGGGCAAATTGGTTCACAGCGAGGAGAGGCGACAACACATAACAGTACAATACAGTGAACCCAACACAACAAAGTCAAAGTGCCAGTGCAGTCACAGGTCTTACCGTCTAAAATAAAATAAAATAAAATAAAATAAAATAAAATAAAATAAAATAAAATAAAATAAAATAAAATAAAATAAAATAAAATAAAATAAAATAAAATAAAATAAAATAAAATAAAATAAAATAAAATAAAATAAAATAAAATTAAATTAAATTAAATTAAATTAAATTAAATTAAATTAAATTAAATTAAATTAAATTAAATTAAATTAAATAAAACATAAAATCCTAGAATCGTAACATCAGAAAGTGCCAAGACATAAAGTGCAATGTCTGTCTGCATGTGTGTGTGTGTATTTCTGTTTCTGCTTGTCACTGTGTGTATGTATGTGTGTGTGTGTGTGTGTGTGTGTGTGTGTGTGTGTGTGTGTGTGTGTGTGTGTGTGTGTGTGTGTTTGTGTGTGTGTGTGTGTGTGTGTGTGTGTGTGTGTGTGTGTGTGTGTGTGTGTGTGTGTGTGTGTGTGTGTGTGTGTGTGTGTGTGTGTGTGTGTGTGCATGTGTGTCAGTTCTTGTATTAAGAGAGTGGACAAAGAGGTCAGTCCTGTCAGCTGGCCTCTCCGCTGCCCTGTCATTCTGTTCAGTGAGTGCCAGACTTTCCCCCCTGAGTTAAGTGACGCCCCCCCAACACACAGACAGACAGACAGATACACACACACACCCACACACACACACACACACACACACACACACACACACACACACACTGTCTGTGATGACTAAATGAAGAGTCCTCCCCTTGAATTTGTAAGTTCACAGGGCAGGGCAAGAAATTGTCAGGGGAAAGCAAAAGGGAAGTATGAAATGACAGTGCTGGGAACAGAATAATGATGGCATATAGGAGAAGGGCTGGATGAGGGCTTATTTTGTAGGAGTGTATCGATACATCCAAATACAGTGGACTTATATACCGATTCATTGGTGAAATATCAAATGGCATCGAAGCAATGCCCAAACATAGATACATATCGCCATTTTATTTTGACAAACCTCTCTGCACGTCTGTGTGACACCATTTCAATGAAATGATGGATTGTTTTCTTATTTAAATATCTAATAAAATGGTAAAATCATATATATATATATCGGGGAATGAGAACAAAATTAAAAAAACACATCAAATAAGACATGAAGGCAACCACAGGCCTATAGGAATACTGTATATCCTTTTGGAACGAGCGGCCTGCGGAATGTGCCAGCTCTTCCTACTCTGTGACATTTGCATTAGCCGTGACTTCCAGAACGTATGAGTTCAGCTATTCCGCCAATACCGCAGACCATAGGTTAATCCTCTGCCTCTTTTTAATAATGTTATTGTATCTTTTTAATGACAAATATAATGTTACATTAAAAGGCGTGCCGAGGAATGGTCTAACCATGAGAATGGCTATTCTTGGCGGCCTCAAAGGGAAAAAAGTGGTCTGTCATGCTGATGATTAATGTATGAATAATGTTACTGAGTTTTAGGTGAAGACCTTGGTGTTGCTCTGGGGAGGGTGCTGCATGAGGCTGAGGTGGAGGGATTGCTTTGACTGGCTGGGTTGGGCTGCACAGCACAGCACCACAGCTCTGCTTGGGAGTTCTAATATACGCCCACAGACCAAGCCAGTGTCTTGGGCATGCTAGTAAAGCTGGTATGCATATTGAACTGGTTACACAGAACATGATCTCAGAGGTAGCAAGCTTCAGAGGTGATTATATTCATTCAGGTGCTTGGCCTCACACAGCGTAGCCTACAGCAAAATTGTAAAACATTCGGTTTCATCGCTCTAATTATGTGGAACAAACTCAGGCAAATGCAATTTGCTGCACTATTAGGGGGTTCTTGGAAAGCACATAGCAACATATGATTATCGTTTGTCATCCCGCACAGCATCAATCTCCGTAAATCTCAGCGAAACAAGGGCAAAATGTATATAAAATGTAATCAGAACTATTTTTCAGTTTATATTGTATTTCTGTCTGTTTTAGATGAAACATGGCTTCAGCAAGCACACCCACACATAATCCTGTTAGTGATCACACGTTTACTGAGGAGTTTGGTTTGAGTTGTCGGTTTCTGGCATGGAGAACAGGTATTGCCGAGCCTTCTTGTTATACTCTGGTGGTTGTGGCTTCCCAGAGGGATTTCCTGGGGAAGCGGTAGCCACAACGATGAAAAAAATGGTGGCTGCCGAAAGTGTCTGCGGCCCTCCACCGAGCTCATCATTTTGAATGACATTCTTAAACCAGGCCCAAGTGGTGTCTTAACGTTCATTGCTCAGGAATGAGAAAGCTTATAGAACCTGGACATAGGAAGGAATTGGAACTGTTTATAATCTGTTGTGATACTAAGAGTCTTACACCCAGACTAAAGGCAACGATTGAATGGGTGTTACTGCATTGCACTTATGTCCCAGACGGCTCTTATGTAATAACATCCCTTCATTATGGCCCTTATCATATCCGATTTCTAAAAAAGTTAAACAAAAGATTCAAGAGTAAAGGAAGGGTCAAGCATTTGCCAGCGGAGCGCAAATTTGTTCAGGAAGCTAGTGAAAGAGAGACAATAAGAGAGGTAATATATATTAATAATGTCAATAAATTGTTATGTCTAAGTTCCTGGGAGATCAGACCTGTCCATTGGCATAAAAAATAACTTTCTAAAAAATAGATTTTTTGCTGATGGTCTCCTTTGCTTCTAAAGGTCATTTATGATCATCAGAGGGAAAATGAGACTGTTTCATAAACATTTAAAAGCTCCTCGTAGGAGATGTAAATACATTTAAAATGTCATGCGTCTGCATTTACCTGTAGTTGTTGTCCTCTCCATCTATGTGGAAGCGGTTGTAATGTGAGAAAGCTTCGTTCCCCTCTCTGTCTTTTAGCTGGACATGAAGACTGTATTCCTGGGAGCTGGTCAGCTTGTGGATGATATCATTACCAAGCCAGTGTTCCCCGGACGGATCTCCAAAGCCCTGGGTCAGACACACACACACACACACACACACACACACACACACACACACACACACACACACACACACACACACACACACACAAACAATAGTAAAAAGAAAATATTCTAACAAGGTGGGGGGTGCTTTTACCAAAGGACCTGCCAAGACTTTTTGGAGTTAACATGAAAATGGACCTCAATTTAAGAAGTCACATTTATCATTCGGACGGTGTCAAGACAGTCCACTGAGTTTTCTGAAGTGAAATACTACCACTCCCAAAGCTAGGGGGCTGGTCAGTTGAGACTTTAATTTACCCTAATATCCTACCAATTTCCTGTCTTCGCCTGCGAAACTTAAGAGAAAACAAAACAAAAGCTAGCTGTTTGATCGACAGCTGGACCTGACAGAGGTTTTCCATTTCATTGTTCGCAATGGAACACAACACTGATTCACACTCACACTCATTAAAGTTATTTTGAGGACAGAATTTAGCGGCGTGCTACCTACAGCACAGGCAGTTAAAACAAAACAAATGCAGATGCCTCCTTAAAGGGAACAGGTGGTAAATAAATGGTTTGATGAGCATGAATATGACAAGAATAATGTGATCTAGCTTCCACCATCGTGAGGTCTCAACCAAATTGAACACCTATGGGTAGGATTTGAGCCAGAGAACACCATTGTAACATATGACTTTTTTGTTCCCTGTATAGTGTGGCTAGAAAGCAGTCTAGCAGCAGACAGTAACTGTGTTTAAGTCATCTTAATCTCCAGACATCAAGAGCTGAGCAGAGGTATCTTCTGTGAAAAGTATGACATCAGCTAACATTAGCTAACGCGATGTTAGCCAGACATCCAAAGGGAACACTGTGCGCTGTCAACAGCAATAATTTAGATGATATCTGATACCTTAAGCTTTTAGACGTGATTCACCAGCAGTTTGTCATTGTAACAAATAGTGGAAAGCAGTCCTCATTACATATGCTTCTTCTTGTTAAAAAAAAGAATAATGAAAGCCATTTGATAAATCCCAGTTATTTATCTTTGCAGTATTAAATGTGAACTACTGTAAATTCCTCAGATTTTCTCGAGATACACTTTCAGGTTGACTAAAACATACTTGTCAGTGGCACAGTCGTGAAAAATTAAATATACACAATTGCCATCTTTTAAATGATTCATTTGTCATATTTTACATTGGTTAAACTGCATGTCTCATATAGATATTATATATGTTCTTGAATCTTTTCTATGTGAATTTGTAGAACTCAACATGTGTTTAGTTTTTCACAGTATAGTTTATTGCCCCCTAGATGGGGGTCACGGTTCAAACACTGTATGGGAGATTTTGCACTCTCTAAACGACCATCATATCTTTAGGCAGATTGGTATTCATCTCCCCCCTGGAGTTCAGAGACTTGTATAGGCACCGCTCAACAATTTGTACATCACAAGGAATGCAGCGTAAAAAGAAACGGGTACATAAAAATTGAAATGTCAAGTGCTTAACTCTGCACCAGGACTGAATGTTAAAGTATGGTTAAACAGGGGAAAGACACAGTACTATGATCATGGTGTTGCAAAGGCAGTGTTAAATAGGAAACAAAAGGTACTGTCTGCTGAGAAAAGTACAAAAATTGGCATTTGCTTAGCGGACACAAGCGAATGCAAGGGTCGGATTCAGTGTGAAAATACCAAATCAATTAGTTCAATAACCATTAAGACAGATTACTTGTATAAAATGTACATTTTAAAAAGCCGAACTGTGAACACTCAGATATTTGGCATTTTCCCCTCGGTCCAACTAGAAGGACCTTTTTGTTACCTCTGATTTCTAAGTCACTTTGTCTAGCTTTCCGACTCTTTATTTGTTATTGTTCTTAAGTGAGAGAGGGGAATACAAAGTGAGAGCCTTGGAACATAATTTATCATTTGACCATGCAGGCCTGGGTGCAAACATTTGAGCAACACTGACCACAGTGTGTGGGAATAATATGTTTGTGAGTGTGGGACAGGGGCAGTAAAGCTTTCTGGTACATGCGTTTTATCTGCCACCTACAGGGGCCTCTGTGCTCCCACGCCCCCCACTGCTGAAACCAAATATTTATCATCCACTTGTGAAAATATTGTTTTTGAAAGAGTTTTTATTCAAGCTTTTTTTTTGCCCTCTTTCTCACTCTTTGTATTTGCAGCCATAGTCCCGTTTAATTTCATTCCAACCCCAAGCTGTAGCAAATGATTTGTCGGCTTGGGTGAGAGACCCAGAGAATGTGTTATTTTGCTAATTCCCAAACTATAGTCTTACTCACTTGTTCTATGCGTAATTTAGCACAGTGGCAAAAGCTATGTTTATGTTTTTCACTTTTGCGCAAATGGAATATTGATTCTATTGAGCGAGCTTTGTGATAAAGTTCAAAGTAAGCCTTATGTTAATGTACGTCCAAACAAAACAAAGGCCAAAAGGTGCTAAATTGCTTGATTTGGCCCTGCTCACTGAAGCAACTTCATAGTCGGGATGTATGATTGTATTATATCCAGCTTCTTTTTTTGGAGCTTGTAATTGGAAATTCAGTTAGTCGCTCATTTCCCTTGGGGAAAGCCATTGGGATCTTAAGGATGGATGCAAACAGTAGATCTCCGAGGGTCATTGAATTTCATGGAAGTGTGAGTGTGTTTGTGTACGAGCGTGTGTGGGAGTATGAGAGGGAGAGTGAGCGAGAGCAGGTGCAATAACATGGGGGAGGAGGGGTTAGAGAACATGAGGGCGGCCAAATACAACAACCGCAGGTCACCTGGGATCACAGGCCAGCCGGTATCCCACGCCTCTCTGTGCCAAACCACCCGTGGATGGTTATTGGAACCTCCTGTCCAGTCTCGCAATACTGATCCATATACTGCCCTTTGTGACAGACAGTGATGTGCCCTAAGGCCTATTACTCTACTCTGCACAACTCACCATTTTGTAGTCCCTCCACCCGCGATGGAAGTCAACCGAGCCGTTTCTCCGATGCTGCAGCACCGTCCACCCGCCACCTCGAGTCTTCATATCGCAGAATACCTGTGGAAATACAGCCCACATTACATAACATCCTATTTTTCCATAAAGCTGGGTTACAACAATGAATGCATTTTGAGTACTGGACAAAATGTGGGTGTAAATCAAAGAGTGCAACAAAAGTTTTCTTCGATTCTTTGGCTTGTTTTATCCAGTCCGTGATCAGACATTTCCTTTCTTCAACTTTTAAAGCAGCTTTTATTGATTGAGCAGTAAACACAATATGTTGACATCACCCTCTAGCAACCCGCATTTACCAACAGCAAAAGTACACATTTATTAGATATACAGATCATTTGGAGTTGTGTTTCCAGAAGCAGTCAACCATAGTGGATTTTTTTAAGGTCGATATATTCTTTTGTTGCACACACTGTTTCTTTCTGACGATAGTTTGGAGCAGAATGATGGTTGGAAGGTGCTTTGAGGGTTTTTACAGGGAGAGGAGAATTGCTTTTTGAAAAAAGGTTATGTCTAATTTAAAAGCTGTGCTCATGGCTGCCCCTATAAAGAGGTAGTGCATATATGTATATATATAAGTGTGTATATACTGTATATTGTATGTATATTTCCCATTTGGGCCATTTGAGAGCGTTATTTGAGTAATCAATCCCCAGCGTGTTTGACAATGAACTGAGTTTAGTTTCAAGATGTCAAATCTTACAGCATGGGAGTGGTCCACAATAGGAGGGGGATAGAAAAGTTGCAAAAAATGACATGAAGAAATAAATGACCCTATAATCTTTCCGTTGTTTGAAGGATGCCTTGGAAGCCTAAGGAATTGTGTGGGGGGTATAGTTGAGGGGAGTGGAGGGGGGCCCAACATTTCAGAGTGTCACACAATGATATGACCCAGGTGGGAAGGAAAAACTAACAACATATCAGTATGTTCTTTTATCCCCCTGAGTGGGGGGCTGAGGAGGAGGCATCTGTGGTGTTGGTTACACACACTGTTTTCTTTCTTACTTGGCTGCACATTTTGTCATGTGTATATATGTTTAGAAGAACAAATAGGAATGAATTGCACTCATTCACCTAGTGATATCATTTGAAATGTAGACTTGTTATTCAAGGTGTTTAACTGGACATACAGTATTCCAGCTTCCCTTACATAGCTTGATTAAAATACTTCTGTGGGTGGTAGGATTAGATTTGGTCATTGCATTCGGTCTGCATGAGGTACTCTGCCAGTTTTCTCAGGTGTTATGTTAGCATCTCTTTGCTCTGTTATTATCTCAAATGATATATAGATTATTGACGGAGACAATTCTGACTCGATAACAACTTCAGCAACCTGCAATGTGGATGATTTCAGAAGAAAGAAAGTTGATTTGCTTGGCTGGTTGTGTGCATGTTGACCACCAAGTAACCGCCCTGACCTGAGGAGTCATGCAATATATAGATGCCAGTATGTGGAAAGCATCCCAATAGGCCTCTTTATTTCAGCCCCCAAAATGGTCTATCTTCCATCGGAAATGAAAGAGGAGACTTTTTAGCCATTTTCACAGAATAGGAAAGTTAAATCAAGGACAAAATGCACTCAGGCTTTTTACCTCAGGAAACTGAATGGACTGGCAATCTGCTGTGATTATCCTCTGGCACATTGAGCCCCAGCACTGGCCTTAGAAGCATCACACTTAATACAAAAACAGGGTCTTGAAAAAGAGTTTTGTTTTTTAAAATTGAAGTCATTTCCCAAATGTGGCCGCTACTCTGATTTAGTCCAGATCTATAATTAATACTCCAAATTCACTTATTATTACTATTATTAGCCAACAGGGGTTCAGCTGGGGCCAAATCCATTACATTAAAAAATTCCGAAATCCGGACAACTTCGGCATTATTCTGTTTTTCTTTATAAGAGATTATACTGGTGGTTATTATTTGTGAGGGGTTTTCAGGGGACACAATATTAACTTCACAAGATGTGTTTAGAGAATTTTAGAGAAGCCCTAGTGGTATGAGCCCTGTGCATATTTAACAGAGTCATGAAAAATTCACAAAGAAGCCGAAATAAACTTTCTTCCTACTTTCTCATCTTCTCTGTGTTTATATACACAATATGCCAAGGCAGATTTCTTGTATTTCAAAACTTCCTTGGCAATAAACCTGATTTTGTAGAATGATTTGCTTCGTAAACATCATTATTCACAACCTCTGTGATTTAAAAGTGAGATAACTGGATAGCTCTCATATAGTCATATCTGCACTCCACACACATGCGTTCGCTTTTTGTCTCCTGTCCAACTGAGAAAGGCCCAATCTCTGCTTTGAAAAAAATGGGGCAATTTGTATCTGCCCCACTTTTAATGCAGCCACACAGATTGCCTTGGATCACCTTGGAATTAGATGGCATAGGCTGAAAGCAGCAATGATTTGGGGGAGTATGGACTTGCATCAGTGGAAACATACATGAGCCCCAGTTGGCAGGAAACACATGGCACTAGCGCCTAACACCTGGCTGCCTCGCATACAGGAAATGAGGCGGAAGAACGTGGGGAAAAAAACAGAGGCGGCTAGGAAACGATGCCAACCAGAAAACTAGACTGAAAGTAATGAATAACAAACTGTTTCACTGTTATCTTTCTGCTCCCGTGGTGAGCTCTTGAGAGTGAAGATCCCAGCCAAGAATGCTAACTATGATTCAAAGAAAAAGGATACTGGTTGACTTGGCAAAGTTCTATCTCTACTTCAGGTCAGCGGAGGTTTACCTGCTAAGCTTGTCTGACTTTGCGTTAAGCAGCGCACACTCACTCACCATGAAGCCTGTGGGGCACAACACTCCTGTCTCAGTAACTCAGTGTGGCATTTCCATCAACCTCTATTATCAAACCCTCCTTGCAAATTAGCATTACATCAGACTAGTGTTCTTCCAGTGTTTACTGGAGTCCAAAAAGCCCTTTGAATGTCATTATGTGTGTGAGCATTATACTGGCAACGTGAAATTATTTCAGTGTTGAATGCTGTGAGAATAAATCTTGTGCACACAAGTGTCATGTCATAGTAAGTTTGGTGGTATTTGCAAAGAAAATGCCAATGTCCGTTAAGGCCTTACTACTGTACCTTGATAGTCTGTGTGGAGTTAGGAAGGCGTATGCTATATATCCCACTCTCTGTCACTCCAGATTGCATGATATCCGCACAGTCCCTGAAACTTAGCGGCTCTGCCTTGGGCATACTGGAGATTTCTGCAAAAAAAAAAAAAAAAAAGAACACGCATGCATTGTATTTACAGATGGCAACTGTATGGGTTTTGCACACAATTCCCAACCCCATATGTGAGTTATCTTGTCATTTTAAGCTCTCGTCTCAAAACCTGAAACACAAAATGAATTACAAGCTGCTCATTGGTGATGTAAAAATCCATGTAAAATGATACTTTTGCAGCATAAATCTCAAATCCCCCATTACATGCTCATTAATTGAAAAACTGTAGATTTACATTTTTCTTGTCTGAACGAAATACTGGTGTTTATTGATTCTATTAGTCAGTCCTTTGTGCCATAAGGAATGTAATAAATCATAGCAATGGAATATAATTGTGTGCTTCATACTAGTCAGTGAGTGCTGCTTTTTCATATTGACTTACATTACATCATAAACTGTAAGTTGAATGTATTATTTGTTCATCTCTTTTATTCCTGCTTTCTAAAGTAAATGCCCATAAAGTTGGAATAAAATATTTTTTAACTCTTTGACCTCTTCCGGCCCGTGGACCTTCACTGCATGTCAACCCCCCCCCCTCTCTATATCTCCCCATTTCAACTCTGTTTCTCTCCATTTTGTCAAATAAAGTTTGAAAATGTCAAAAAAAGTAAGTAAAATAAATAACCATACACAGTTTGCAAAGGTAGATTGTGGCCAAATGTTCA
Organism: Ammodytes marinus; assembly: GCF_949987685.1. Taxonomy (NCBI): domain Eukaryota; kingdom Metazoa; phylum Chordata; class Actinopteri; order Uranoscopiformes; family Ammodytidae; genus Ammodytes; species Ammodytes marinus. The sequence continues at coordinate 16,460,639 of NC_137221.1, forward strand.
CTGTGATAGGTTGAAAATTATGATATTGATCAATAATGTTTGGAGAAGATATACACTTTATCTATCAAAAATAATTCACATTATCACAAAAATGCCATGAGAAGAGGTCACAAATATGTTATTCCAATTGTATGGGCTACCGTGTTTATGCGTATTTTCTTTGAGATGATACAGATGTTACAAGGGCAATCAACAGTACAACACTCACCGTTGCAGTGGTTGACCATAGCCAGCAGCTGTTGCACGGTGTCGGTGAGCGCGGCCTGCTGTCTCTGTATGGAGGTGCTGTTGAGCGTGGAGCTGCCCAGTTCACCCTGGAGCTGACTGACCATCCCACTCTGCCTCTCCACAAGCTCCTGAAGCTGCTGCTTGTCGCTCTGCAAGCCCTGCAGCTCCCTCCCATACCGAGCCTCCAGCGCCAACAGTCTCTGCTCCAGAAAACTACAAAAGGCAAAAATAAATAAAAAATACAATTAAAATCATTGAGACTAATTGAAGGCT
>NC_137221.1:16466139-16546139 GCF_949987685.1 Ammodytes marinus
ATTGATATGTCCGTGCAATATCATGGAAATCCCATTTTCACCACAGATAAAGCATGCTTGGCCTTAAGAGTCAGTTCATCAAAATGACAAAGAAACTGTATTTTTCTCACTTTGGGCAACACACTTTATCATTAGTCTAATGAAATATTACTGGGCCAGGAAATCGGCTCGCCAAGGGAAGCCAGGCCACCTTGATCTCTATGCAATATTTACGCATTAGCATAATCCACACAGGCTCTTAATAGCACTAACAAAAAGCAGGCTCGTATCACTTCTGCCAACCTCTCAAGGCAGAACAACACAAAAGGGACTGGATGGGGGGTTGAATTAGGGGATAGAACACAAGAAAACAAACACTAGTTTCTTCTTGGAAACACCAAATAAGGAATCTGGAACCTTATTACAGTCCTGTTCCTGCAGTGGTCTACTTGGACATTCCTCTGCGGAACATGCTAGATTAGTGTATGTGTGCTCGTACGTTTGTGTGTGTGTGTGTGTGTGTGTGTGTGTGTGTGTGTGGATTTGTGTTTTCTTTCAGGGGGTTTGGTTGGAAGACTCACAGTAAGTGTCATAACCATCCCAGGGGAGCTCTGTGGGGAGATCGTATGATGTTTAAACAACACTTGCCTCGAGCTCTTCCGCATTCACATCACCACTTTCTCCCCACACTTATGCAGATAAGGCTTAATGAGCAGCACAAGGTGTTGAAAAGGCTTTGCCATCTGGGGTCAAAGATCAGAGTTACGCTGGTGCCTGTCTAAAAAAGGGGGTCTCTGGGGGTCGCGCGCATGTTTGTGTGGAAATCCCAGCTTACAGTCAGGTCATTTATGCAACACTGTGGCCTAGTGGGGATAACTTGTTGAAAGGTTGGATCTTTGTGTTCATTCCATGTGTTATGTATGTACTATGTGGAGTAAGTTTGGCAACAGAGCATGATATGTGTCAACAGAGCTTTCTCTGTAGATGGATTTTAACTGCATCTCCTTCGTGGCGGCTCATACTATCACAGCTCTGGTAGAGAGAGAGAAAGAGAGAGAGAGAGAGTAAAAGAGAGGGAGAGATCACGTGCTGCATACTGTATAACATGCCCAAGATGTGAAATATACGGAATGCCTTTTTGTATTCTACACTTTTGCCTGTGTTGTGCCGGCCGTATTCATGAATAATATACTGCACACATGAGGCACAGTGTGTACAATCTCTCATCGTCTCGCTCTCACATACAGTTTTGGCCCCACGGGATGCTATCCATGGAAGCCAGGTCTTTCAGTTCATAGACTGAGCATCAGACGGAGTACGCACAGGGGAATTGAGCAAGCGTGTTTTTTTTCCGTATGTGTGCGTGTGTGGAGAAGAGTCTGAGCAGGATAGACAAAAAGGTTTTAGATCTGATAGCCGACAAGTCACGGTGTGAGGTGAGACGCATTCATCATCCCCGGAGGTGTAGAACTGTCCGGAATAGAAGTTGTGAAGTTGATGGATAGAGAATGAAAGAAAGAGAGACTGAGGAAAGGAAAGGAAATACAGAGACATTTTTGTGGCAAGCGAGCGATAGTGTGAGTGGGAAGCGACAGAAGCACAGGAAGAGCTTTGGCATTCATACTGCCCCATTTTCAAAATCCCTGAAATATAATCAATGTGTTTGCTCTCGGTCGGTCCAGTCTAAACACTGGCCACAAACGCGTCTAATCGGCCCCGAGGATTAGTGTGTACCATAAATGTTCTGTGAGTGATGCAGACAAGAATGGAGAGAGACGGGTGGAGAGGGGTGGCGTGTCAGTCAGTCTGTCTGTCGCACACAATGGCCCAACACTGATGCTGTGCCCTGATGACCTTAGCAATGAAAACACTATTGTGAAGCCCCTTTTAATCGCATCATTTCATTTTTATTCAGTCATAATCCCGGATAAATGGAATCGCAAAATGCCAACAGCCCTGCGAGGAGAAACGCTGAAATGTGTCTAGGGCAGATAAACAACTTTTTTTATTTTTCAGTGAGGGATGTGTTATATTTATTATGTAAGCCCATTTTTTGCATGGACACTTTTCAAACTATTCAAGAGAGAAGTTTCTGTGTACATGTTGTTAAAAAACTGCTTAAAAACTAATCTAGCAGGTTAAAGTGCATGAAACACACTGACTGGCACTGACTGATATAAGCAGACCTATTTAATTTAGTCCTTTTCCTTTTCGCATGCAACAGAGAGTTGTAGCATCCCACTGGTCTTAAATACAGGCACACACTCAAAACACCATGTTGTTTGTCAAGAAGCCAAATATACATAGAGCAAGCATCCAGGAAATCCCAGCTAAGCACTGAATTTATCAATAATGTCGGCTTGTCAACAGATGTCACCGGAAACTAACTCTGTGAACAACTCGCGCCTTTTTCAGCATTCTGTTGTGACGAATTAGACAGTGTGACAGCAAAGCCAGGGGATATAGTTAGAACGGTGTTATATTACATGGAGGAGATACCCCTTACCTTCTGCAGCCACTGGGTGTTATTCTCCATGGCGGTCTCTAGATTCTGCAGCTTCCTCTCCTGCCAGGGAGGCCTCTCCTTGTGGGCCTTGGCCGGCTTGGGTTGGCTGGCGTCGGCCTCGGGCGGTGGGGAGTCCCCCTGGAGGGTGTTGGTGACCTGGAAGTCCTTTATGGGATCACACTGCTCCACCTCGGGCAGGATGAAGGTGTAGCTGCAGGGGCCGTGCTGCACTCGATGCTGCTGGCGCTCTGAGCTACTGATGGCTACAGCAGCCAGCAGGTAGGCCAGGTAGGCGAGGGTCAGGGCCAGCATGCGGCCCATGTCAAGGGGGGAGAGAGAGAAGGGAATGGGGGGCAGGGAGGGAGGGAGGGAGGGAGGGGGAGAAGGATGTTGAAGTGGGTCAGGTGAGTTTTCTCCTTTGGTCTTCTATCTTTCCAAGATCTTTCACCGTCTCTTGTTGAAGTGTCCCTCAAGACTTGCGGCTCCCTATCTTCTCAGTCCAACTCCTGCTGCTCTCTGTCTGTCTGTCTGTCTGTCTGTTTGTTTTATCACTTCTTCTTCTTCTTCTTCTCCTCTTTTGGCTGGTGCTCCTCTTTCTTTGCGGTTGCATCCAGAACCCCGTCTGTCTTCTTCAGTCAAGTTTTTCCTGCTCCTGCTGTTTCCCCCCGTGAGGGCAGACTACAAAACATGCACTCAGGAAAAAAATAAAAGGGATTGCCTCCAATTGTTACTCCAAGCCCCACAGTCCAGGAAACCCAACAGCAGACTGTTTCCCTCCCACCATTTATCTCTCTTCTGGAAAAAAGTTGCTTTGCCCTCTCTGTCGTCTTTTTCAAACGGCCGCGGTCCATGCGTTTGGGTCGGAGGAGAGGCAAGAGGAGGAGGGGGGTGGAGAGTGACCCGCTTCAGGATGTTGGCCGAAGTAGTAGAGCTGTTAAAGTAGTGAAAGAGGGAGAGAGAGAAAGAGAGTGGCGTACCTCTCACCACACACACACACACACACACACACACACACACACACATACAAACACACATGCACCTCCTTAGCACATAATCACTCAACCCAGCCTTCCCTCTTTCACTTTCTCCCTCCCTCCCTCTCATGGTACTCCTGTTTGCGGGAGTTTGAAGAGGAAGCTTCAAAAATACACACTGCCACACTGCTCACCACAAGAGCAAGAACAAGGAACTTTCTCTCACAACTTTTCTCTCCCTCCTATTGTTCCTCTTTTTCGCTCTTTTAAACTGTGTTTATATAAAAAAAGTAACATAATAAAACTATAATAATTCAGAACGTTAGTAAAGTATATGGTGTGTGATCAATTTGAAACTCAAGGTTATGTTTGTACATTGCGCAATATTCGAAAGCCCTGGAAAAAGCTTATAATATATTATGGTCTTATGGTCCTCAAGGTCAAGAATTAACCCAATCATTAAAAGTGAAATGATAAAAATGAGTTAGTATATAGTTGTTGACAATGTCATATTATTGTAACATGAGAAAAGGAAGGGGAGAGCAACTTAATAGAACATAGGATGTAGCTTTCAAAGGAGATGCTGGTCCGCGGGTATTCCCTCTGCTCTGAAATTGCTTGATGCTTCCCTGGCAATGTCAGAAGAAATATAGTATTTTCTTTATGGTCTGCGAGTGTGTCGAATTCTTCTTATTAGAGTTTCATTTTGGTGAAGACCTTGGCTCTTCTGTTTTTACACAGTGTGACACCACGTGTTGCTCATGTTGTTGGCTGAACTGACAGTGTGTGTTTTCTCTGGTTTGCCAGGTTTGTCTGAGTCCAACACTCTTAATGGCTGGCTCAACGTTAGGGTCACTTAAGGAAGGCAGTATAACTAACTGTATAGCTAACAAGGCACTCTTCTGAGTTTTCATCAAGCCCATTCTCAACTGGGAGCAATTTAATCTGTCTCTTTAAAATATTCAGCCGTTGAAAGGAATACTTGTGCTGTTAAGTTGGTATCTCAGCCAAGAGGTTTATGCTAGTTAAGTTTTAGCAAATAAGAAACATCAAGATTAGACATACAACATTGCATTTGAAGAAATAGTAAAAACAAAGAAAATACATCATGATTAACGATTAGCTTCCATTAGACATCATGTTGGCCGATCACATCCGTGTCTGTTCGGACTGAAGTGTCTTTCACCAAATTTGAGTGAAAATGAGAGTTGGCAAATAAATACCAGTTGACACAATATTCAAGTTTTCAAGTAGGTGTGTCCCAGACAATTAACTATACATGTATCTCAGACACAGTCAATTAATTGTTCAATGCTGATAAATAGCATTATTTGGCATGTTTACTCTGAGTATTTGTTGTAGATTTCCAGTGGTACTTTCTTTGGTCATAAGCTTTTGGTCCATCAGACCATTTGGGCAGATGAGACTCGAGAAAGCAAATACAATACAATGCAAATAATTACAATTGTAAGAGTTGGGTTAAGTGCCTTTAAATGAGAAAATATTGCTCTTTTCTAGATACTAATTAGAGGTGAAAACTGTCTTAATTCAGCTTGGCATCCACTGTTTGTTGTGTTTCTCTAGGCTCTGAGGATGCTCTCTCTATCTCTCTTTCTCTCTCACTGCCTCCCCATCACTTTCCATTTCCCCCATCTACACTATGATTGTTTTATTCATATCGCTACTATTTTCTGATGCATCATAAATGCCCTCCCGGCCTTATCTCCTGCTGTGCTATAAAACATTCAATCCCCACTCCAGCTAAGATGGTCCACTTAATCAAAGCCTGAATGGATGTAGTCACAGCAGGTCACCAGACTCACTTTCGATACATCCTGCTCCTTTTCAATACTCTCCTGTGACAGTGATCAAGTACCACGGTCTCCAGCAAAGCAAAACAAAAACTCTCCAAGGATAACATGAGAGGAAGTTGCCCCGTGACACATCCGACATGAAGGTTGTTTGTTTGCTTCCTGTGATCAATACTCCCAAAGAGCAACACACCGAAATTAGACTTTCAAATTCAAAATGTTGTCTCTTCCTTTTAGTTTTCCTTTGCGTTTTCCCATGTTAATATTGCATTAGGAGACGAGTGTTCAGTAAGACATTCTTAATATTGCCTATAGGCCTACTTTTCATGCACTGTAGAACCATGGCCTTTATCTCTCAAGCATTCCACCCTGCCACTGTTGTGTGGCCGCCTAATAACCGAGCAGCTTTAAAACCCAGTGTGTGGCCCCGTCACTCAGGCTAGTAACGACTTGGACCTATAGCGTCATGCATAAACTCATATCCATCTGGGTCATGCATGTACTGTATACACAGTAACCGCCGTGCACCGACACCACACGATTGATCGATTGTCATTTAATAAATAAATTTCCTTCCATGCATGCTGTTGCTAAATTGTAACGAGCAGAGCTGTCAGTGTATGACGTTCTCTGGAAAACTGGAAAAACAACAAATGTTTTACTTCAGCCTCAAACTATGGTGTAGGTTTGTTTTACTCGGCGCAGTGTCTCCCTGTAGACATTGGTCAGACATCAAATTGACTTGCATGTTGAACACATGAAATCACTTCCAACTACTGTTGACGGCTGGAAGAATTCCCTGCAGTATCCGTTCTTGCCATGGATAATAATCAGATGTCACATTATGTTCACTGCTGTCCCACAATTAAAAAAAATCTGGAAACGTACATGAGAGCAACACAAGTTAATTGAAAAAAAAGTAGCTCCCACTGACATGATTCATGCACAAACCCAACTGGGCTGCTGCTTTCATGAGTAAAACATGCATGTGAGACTTGGTTATGTGTGTGAAGTGAAACGAAAGATGGATATAGCAAGTGGTAACAGGACACAACTAAGTAAGGATCTCGTGCAAACTCACTGACACTGTAACATCCAGAGGGAGAACTCTAAACATTGTTCCCCTCGTGGCCTCTTTCTGGAGAATAAAAAGAAGACATTCACATTTTATTGCGCTTAGTTTTTCATATGACGACAGGTCGAAGAGGAAGATGGGATCAGATCTTTTTTGGCAGCGGACAGGACCAAGTGGCAATCTAAGATAGTCACGTTGGAAAGCGCTCATATCGCTATGATTATTTCTGGAGGCTTGAACAATCAAATCGGTCTGTTATGTGTCCAGAAATGTACTGTGTATCATCGGACTGTTTCCAGTGCTCAATCACAACACAAGAGTAAATATTTAATATTTAACAGAGTCTGCTTTCAGTTGCGCAACTGGGTATGAGCGAAAGTGAAAAGCAGTGAGGAGTTTGACTGCGGTCCAGTATTCTATCATATGACAAATCTACTCATAAACCAGGCCATATAGTATCTCACAATATATACATATAGATATATATTTGCATGCAAGTACGCTGGGAGATACGTTTGTAAGTAGCCTAACGTAAAGTATAAAGGAAATGCATATATTCAGCCATGGTAGTGGCATGGACATACAGTTTAATGGCAATGTTGGACTGTTGGTCAGTTCACCTCGCTAGTTCAGCTAAAATATCTCAACAACTATTTGATGGATTGCTTTGGTATTTTGTGCAAAAATTCATTGTCCCCAGACGGTGAAGCCTTCTCTCTTTTTTAATCCTTTTTTGTGACATGTCTTGACAGCTACTGAATGGATTGCCATGACATTAAGCAGGCTACTGATATCCCAGAGACTGTCAGAAATATCTGAACTTGTACATGATGGATTGGCATCACATCGAGTATAGACATGCATGATTCCCGGACGATACATCCTATGGACTTTGGTGATCCCCTAACTATTCCTCCAACCCAACCATGATGTTTTGTATGAAATGTCTCTTATCTTGCCATTTAATTGGACATTGTTCAACAGACAAAGTCAACAAAGTTGAATTGGTCCAATGTATTACTTTAGGACCCAACACCCTGCATGACTAATGCCATAAGCACTTTGTAACCTTGTTTTGAAAAGTGCTATACAAATAAAGGTTACACTTATTTATAATTCCCGTCATGTGGTCTTTGTCTAGTGCTTACTAGCAAATGTTAGCATACTAACACTGGTTAGTTGGTGACCTTAGAATTGTACTGCCTCAACATCAGAAGTAGTTAGTCTAATGCTCGAGAGGATGTTAGCATGCTTGAGAGAATGTTAGCATGCTTATGTTAGCATTTAGATCAAAGCAGTGCTGCAGTACATTCTGAGAGAACCATAAGCATTGCATCACACACTTTAAGCTATATGATCATCAAAATACAACATACACATTACTCGACACAGTGAAATATCCTTCACTTGATGAATTATGTGTTACAATAAAAACCTGTGTTGCTATAATTTAACATCAGCCATGTGCACTATTTTTAGATTTGCCCCAGAAGTTCGACGGAAACATCTCTTATATAAGGTTAAGTGATTTGCTTGTTGAAATGTACATTTAAAAGATAAACATATTTGAGGCTATATAAAGCAAAGTATGAAAAAGAAATAGCCTGGGGCCCATAATTCATAGAACACTGCAGTTAAACACTCTCCCATGGGACCGCTGGTTGTTTAGTTTAGTGTCTCCTGTCAGGCCGAGGTATTTCCCGCGGCTCCCTGAAGGCCCTGAATCAATCCGCCTGCTGGATTTGAAGGTGACATTCAGTCTCCCCTTCCTCTGGTCTCGGTATAAGCGACTGGATTTCTTCCTCAACTGCACCGCTTTGTCACACATCCTTCTCTTCTGAAAAAAGGTGCTATGAAAAGTGACACCAACCAAACTGTTTAAAATGAGAGAAAGTCATTTAAATTGTGTTAAATAGGATCAGCGAAATTGTATTTTTAGAAGCTGAACTTGCTGAAAAATGTTCACAATGCTAAACCCATGCGTATAGCCTGGCGCATTGGGACCCATCCGTCCACACAGCAATCTAAACCCTCCTCCTGGGAAGTGTATAAAGACCAGAGAGCAAAAAAAAAAATTCCTCCTTTTAAAGGGCCGGACGAAAAAGCTAAAAACCCTCACCCACTCTCCCCTTCTCCGGTTGTCACTCGCAAATGACCATCTGTTTAAGATCTGTTTGCTTGGACTAGTAAATGAGAGAATTGTGAGAAGTGCCCGGCTCTGGCTGGTCTGTTGCTGTCTGCAGCGGGTTAATAATAATCGCGATAACAATGATGATGATGATGTTAGCATAGCTTCACTGCGTCCATCATGCTGTTTCTGGGAGAACAAGGCAACCAGGCAACAGAGAGCCCGGGGGAGCTTTTCAGAAGAGAAAACAAAGATGAGCTCTGCTAATTTCAATTGGAAATAAGATGAACTTAAATGAACCGCAAACCAAAGAGTCTCAAAGAGTGAGACACATCCAGCTATAGTCGGTTAGAGTCACTGAATCAAACGCCTGATGTATTTGCTCCCTTCGCGGGTCACATCCCTTGGGCAAAGCTGCTTGAAGATGACATAATTTCAAACTGACAGGTCCAGAACAAACAAGGCTCCATATTGAGAGCTGGAGACTGAGACTTGTAACTCAAATGCCATGGAGGGTGATTCACCCGAGGACACTTTTTGATTGTGTACACAATGATACGCATTCATTTCCATGGAGACTAAACAAATACAACGGTCGGTGTTCTTCTAACCCGATACAGGATTTAGCTTTACCTCTCCTGACCTGCCTACCAAAGCAACCAGGCTATTCCAATGAGGAAGTTCCTGCGCTGGGCTGGCAAGAACAAAATCTATTATTGACCATAAAACCCCAGTCCTTACTGCAATTTAAAAAAATGAAATGAAGCTGTGTGTAATTGATTGAGGCTGATGCAGACAAAATGAACAATATCATTGACAAATGGGCACTTGGGAAATAACATTCAGTCCAATGTTAAAAGTAGACGGGTAAAGAGTTGTGACAATGCAGTCACAACTCTCCAGTATTTATCCAGGCCTGCCAACCACTCTACATAGACAATTTAACAGCCCTCATAAAAAAACAGGAACATTAGGCAAAGCAGGTCCAGATCCACGTCTGTCTCTCATTTATCCGATCCCCATTCGATCCGCTTGAAAAAAAGAAAATGTCCTGACTTTGCTCTCACTCCCTTTCAGTAAATTTCACCATTGACATTGCTATTCGAACGCGCAGAGTCTGCTATGTGAGAGCTGCTCGTTACACCGCCCACAGACAATTATTCATTGCAAGCTGTGTCTTGTAAAAAAAACATCAGAACCTGTTCAAAAGCCTGGGCGCAATTAATTTAAGAAATAGGCAGATGAACACTGAAATGCGGTGTGTTTTTACCACTGTAGCTTCCTGCCCAATGCTTACTTGTGGAGAATTTCAGCACAATTGGTAGTGATGCTTGGTAAGGGTTTTATAATGGAAGTGAATGAGCTCATGCACGTACATTAAACGATGATGTCACAACAGAGGCTGAACTTGAAGCCATAGGGAAAATCATATGCTTCGTTCAATCAAACTTCATGTCACCTTTGCTCCTTTAAACATGTCTGTTTCCATTTTCACCCACTCTGCTTGGAAGGGTGTTCAGGGTTTTCAGTGGCTCCTAGCGTGATTCAACTTTAAAGACTCATAATGTGGTTCACATGTGATCTAAAACTGCAGTGTGTGAGGGAGCGAGTGTGTGCGCCTGGTTAGGAGGCACCTCTCTTGTTGTGCAGTGAGATTAGGTCATTTCAAGCATTTTATGGATGAAACACATATTGGAAGCAGCTGCTTTGCCCCAGCTGTTCTCGCATCGCCTTTGTTGTGTGTTGGGAATCAGGAAGTCAGCTCTCGTTTCAAACTAATGAAAAATATATAATTACAGGAATGCAGGATTGAATGTGTTCACTCGTAATGCATGTCATTGAGAGGGAATTATTTTAGGATGGCTCAAGATCCTGATGCTGCATTACAACTGCCATGTAGGCACATGTGCTGCTTTGGAAAGTGTTAGGGATAATCCTATAATATTTTCTATGTTATTTTTGTTTTATTAAAATTACCTGAAATAGGGTCCTCACTTGGTCAGTTTAGAACAACAGTCCACTGTTCGTAAGGTAAAAATGTATGTGTGTGTGTGTGTGTGTGTGTGTCTTGGCAAGAAAACCCAGAGAAATATGTAAACAGTCTTAAGCACACTGCATATGGCTTTGCATGTCTGCACTTACATTAGGGTTTCAAGTGGAACACATGCAACATGAACTCTGACCCCTCACACACTCAGTAGTCAGTTTCCTTTTCCTGACAGCAGCACATGGGTGCAGTTTTCCACTTTGCACTGCCCGGGGCCGGGGGGTATAATGTGTATGTGTAGATATGCGTGTATAAAAATGTATGTGTGTGCATGTCCAGTTTTGGCCCCTAGTGTCCGGTTCTGGAGGTGGTACCATGGTCACTCATTACTGTGTAGGCCTTCAGAGGAATTAAATCATTCATTAGGACATGTTTGTTTGTCTGTCTGTCTGTCTGTCTGTGTTCTATCCCAGAGTGTGTGTCACATGTGTACACCTGTTTATTACTTGCAAGTTTCCCATAAACAGTGATTTGCCTAAATGGCTAAGAAAAAGAAGTTCTAAAGCTGCCTCGGCTGGCATTCTGCTTTCTTCTTTAATTGTATGCCTTTTAATGCTGATTATTTTACCCCCCAAAAAAATGTTGGCATAATGACTTGAATGTGCAGATAGAGTCCTCTCACTGCCTTTGAACAATACTTAGGGAATGGAAGCGGAACAATATATGACAAGACCCTTTGTTTGCGGTGTGTATCTACAAAGAAAATGTGGCTTCCAGCTTGCTTGTCCTGTTAAAAGTAGTTTGTTTAACAAAATACACTTTTGAATATTAGGATTTTGTATTTTATTCGTATGCTTATTAAGTCAATGTATAGGAAATAAATGAATATGTTCTGCTGTGTTCGTCTGTCCATCCGATATTAATATATTATCTATATTTAAGTTGAAATTTATATAATTCATTCAAAACAATTATTAATTAATATTTAATATGATTACATTTAGGTATTTCCTTTAAATGTAGTTGAACTCCACAAATTGCTCAAATTCAAGTCAAATGCATTGATCACAGTTACCATTACTCTGACCTTACTAATCTAGTTATCCTAACCTTTTAGCTGTTTTTCTTTTTTTCTCTCTCCTTCGTGATTGGATGTTTGGATGCTTCATTCAGTTCTATGGCACAACAAACAGAATTACTCAGATGTTGCCTCATCAAAATGTGTATTTTTCAATTTCAGACAGAGCTGGGAGGGGGGGGGGATGGCAATTACCAAAACGTCATGCACGTCATGCAAACATTTTTAATATATATATACTGAAGATCATCTCACAATCTGACAGAAACACACATACAGGACCATCTAGAGTGGATCTCACTGATGTCTTCAGAACATTATGTCCCAGTGAATTATGGTTTTAATGCTTCATCCGTTCCTATTAGGCTATCCATCACGGCAGGCGCTCGCTTAGTCATAGAGCAGTTTCATCAAGGGGGAGAAGGGTGAGGAGGGGAGGGTGGCGGCAAAATGAATATGAGAGAGAGAGAGAAGGTGAGAGCAAAGAGTTGAGAGAAATTACAAGGGTGGTGAATAAAATTAACTAGCTTGGATGGGATTCGGAGCATGCAGATAAGTGGTTGTAAACGAAGGAATTAAAGAGAGGAAGAGAGCTTGGTGGAGAAGTGTTGATGTGACCTGGAGGGAGATAAAATGGGCGAGCAACAGCAGCAGTGGAGAGACAGGGCCGGGAGAGAGGAGTCATTTAGACAGATTGATGGTGATGAGGGAGGGCTTGAGATCCCTCCAATGCTGATATCTACTCACGACTGCTCCGACTCAGAAAATGGGACTGTGTGTGTGTGTCTGTGTTTGTGTTTGCGTGTGTGTGTGTGTGTGTGTGTGTGTGTGTTATTTTTCTCATTTACTCATAGCCCCTTTGCTACAATAGCGGCTCTGGCAAAACATAGAAAGTGGCATTGACATTGGGTCGGAGCAATATTAAAACACAGCATCTGCCTCTTTAGACTTGAACGTTAACTGAAACACCAATGCCAGCACTGCCTCTAAATTGAATTCTAGGTCCCCTGTTTGTTTCAGAGTCAGTTTGCATTTGTAAGTACGGGAAAGAAAGAAGTGTGGCAGGGACAAATTGTCCTAGAATAGCAAGTAATCATGGACTGAAACACACAATTACACACACTTAAATGTGTCCAATAATGGAAGCTCATTATAATGACTTGTGCCATGAAATTGTCCCTGGCCCCTCTATCAAACATGATATTAACCCTCTTGCAGCTTATCAACTCTGATTAAATATTGATTTGCCTAATCCTTTTTAAATGCATGCCTCCATCATATAAAACTATTTTTGTTCCATGAGCAATTCTCCTTTTGTAAGAACAGGGACAAATTAAATGTGTCACCTTTGCAAAACAGCTATTACCTCCAAACAGCCTTGGTGGTAGACCTTGTAATTTGCTTGTTTAACAACAAGTACAGATCACGCAATTGGTGGTTTGTTTGCCTGGCAATCAAGTACACAAGGAAAAGAATGTTCTATGACTTCTGCCCTTGGTATCTAAATATTATTTTTGTTCTAGCCACTTTTCACACTTTTTTTGCATTTAGAGAAAATCTTTTTTTCTACCCGGTTGTGTATATCGATGTTTTAATCAAGGCTACATCTAATGCACAGATCAGCGGCTGAAGAAACAACATCACAAGGATGTGTTATACGCCATATAGTCCACTGACCTATGGAACACACATTGCTCTTTATGTTGAGGAAGTATCAATTCAGAAGGAGGTGTTCAAGTAAAATGTTGTCAGCCCAAATGGATCACTGGCCACAGAGGGTTTCAATCAACCACGCTCCATAATGTCAGTGACAAATGCGCAGTGCGGGAGCCCTGAAGGTTGCGTGTTATTGGGCTTAGAGGGGAGGAATGACAAGGAATGAAAGAGTGAAAGATAAAGAGATGGATGAAGCTGGACAGGAGACAGAAAAAAAAGAGGACTGCTCAGAAGATAAGAGCAAATGAAGACAAGTAGGACTGGTGGGAAGAGGGGAGTTCACACATTCCAAAGAAGAGAAGGAAGAAGTTGGTTGGGGGTACAAGAGGACATGGGTTTAGGGTTAAAGCTTCAAACTTACTGAGTCTTATTTCCTATAAGATCAGCCTGAGGGATGGGATGGGAATCCTCAAGTGCAGTCTGCATGAGGAGGAGGATGTGAAGGGGGAATGTTCCAGCTGGCCTGTTTCATAGGAACCTGTGAGGAGACAGACGGAAAACAGAGGAGATGCAGCGAGGCCATATGCTCCTGCTGGCTCACTGTGTTCCCTCCCCGAGCACCTAAAGAGAAACATCTCTTACTTATCAATGTGGTGCAGTCATGTGAAGAATAAGGAGAACAAAAAAAAATGCGTTGAATAAAATTCTGTCTTGCATGTTCTATCAGTCAGTCATTACCGAAAAGGGAAAGATGAGTCAGCACACCAGAATCCCCAACGAACACCGCTTGATATTAAGCCGGTCGCGAAGCATCTGGTGTTACTCAAGAGTCGGAGCTTGTGTGTGTGTGTGTGTGTGTGTGTGTGTGTGCGTGTGTGTGTGCGTGTGCATGTTGTTTGGGGAATGTTATTAGCGTATTTTATTGCTTTCTACTTAGAAATGAAATGTCCGACAATGTCAGCATGTGATCCCGGGGCAGCTCATTGGAAAAGTCTGAAGGTGAATTTATGTTTGTTTAATCAGCCGTCTGTGAATGTGTGTGGATTGGTGCTGTTCAGTTTGATGCACAATAGTTTATATTTGAGCGCAATGCTTCTCAACCATGTCCTACTTTAATATCATCATACTTTATAAAGTAATCACTTCTAATTTTATAACTTGGACCGAAACACCGCTGGCGTGGTTGCAGCAAGTGACTAAACAAGAGCCGAAATTCTGTCCCTATTCTGGTTTTATGGAGACTATAGCATGTTGGCAGGCTCGACTGAGAAAGTCTCAAAACATATAGACTGGTATTTTATTTGATCTTTTTTAGACAGATGATAAAGTTCTTGTGGCAAAAACAAATGCTGATTGGCAGTGCGGGGGTTCGAATGGTTGCGAGAGCCCATGGGGTTGACTCAGATCTGAAAACATGCCAGGGATTAGATGTTTACTGCGTGAGGGTTGGATTTGAAATATTGACGTGTATATTTTCTTGGCAACTGATCCGTGGGTCCTCTAATTTACATCACGGTATATAGGCTTACATCTGTCACCGCAGGCTCAGTCGCTTCAGCATTCGCCTGGTACATTTGAGCGATTACCTGGACCATATTGGACTAATGTGTTCTTAAGTGCGTGTTTTAAAAAAGAGGGGATAAATGCTAGACTATGAAAAAGAGCTTGTGCCCACAGCTTGTTGAAATGAATCACGCTCTGCTGTATTTTTTTGCTTAATCCCATTCAGAGCGGATGTTGAACGGGCACAGCAGGCGTTAAGATTTAATTACAGTTCTCTAAACAGTTCAAAAGTGGCACTGTTAACAGTGGCATTTGCGCATGCCTTCCGGATCTAATGCAGTAATTATGATATTTGCCGTATAACAACTTAATAATTTATAATAACTCTAATGAAGTAATGTAACATTTAAGTTTGTAGTACACAACATTTTACTGGTAAATTATCCTCAAGACATGTTATATGTTTTATATAATATAGCTACAGTATATTATATGTTGTGATTCTGATTCTTCTGATATGTGAGACAGGTGTTTCTTCCCTGTGTGTGTGTGTGTGTGTGTGTGTGTGTGTGTGTGTGTGTGTGTGTGTGTGTGTGTGTGTGTTTATTTGTATCCAAGGGCATTGGATACATGTTGGGCCCCATGAAAAGTTATCCCGTAATGCCCCTCTTGGGCAAGCCGAAACCTGCATGTTCGCTGTAACCACCCGTCAAGAAGGTAATCAACCTATTCAACACTTTATATAACTCTACTTTCTCAGGCTTGCAACTCTTTTGTAGTCCATTGCTTACTGTAAGGCATTTGGTGACAGTGAAATATGGAAATGAAACACTGTGCAGACATGCATGATACATTATGCATGAGGTGGGATTGACTATTTGATGCAAGAAATGTGCATAATTCGGCCATATGACTTGAAGGAAGGATTTTAACATCGCCTGTCACTTTAATACAGACTCAATCACTCACTGGATCAACTACATCCGATACAGATAACATAGTTATATTAATCAATTACAAATAAAATACAATACATTGTGCAGAATCACAAAGGGTAAAAGGTGGGGTAAAAACACAGCATGTAAAAAAAAACATAGGGAAAAATTAGAATAAAAAATAAATCAGTTAAAACAATTACAAACGTTAAAAAAACAAAGATTTTAAAGATAATACAAATAGGGAATCAGCTAAACAGTTATACACCGATGTGCAGTGGTTCCTAACCAGAGATTTGAAATATGACCAGAAATAGAGGTCCACACTTGGTCAATGTAGACCGATAGTCCACTGTGGGTAATGTAGGTGTGTGTGTGTGTGTGTGTGTGTGTGTGTGTGTGTGTGTGTGTGTGTGTGTGTGTGTGTGTGTGTGGCAACATCTACACACATACTTACATACAGTATTTACAGCCACCCATCTGTGACCCCTGTAGAAAGGATTGGATGGGGTCTACAACAGATGGAGCTGCTTTCGAAAAAAAATCTCTCCCTGATGTTTGGGTCCTTTTTATCCCACTATCTCTAAGGCTGAAGGAGTGCACCTGGTCCAAACCGCTTCTGTCTGAAATACAATCCACTTTGGGTTTTATCGTTGCTGTTTTAGTCTAGTCTAGTCAGTTATCCAGATATTGTGTTGGAGCTGCTTGAGTCCTTGTGATGTTGGGAATACTAACAATTATGGAAACAACTGAACTCAGTGATCCACCGAGTTGCTTTTGAACCCATACAGTAAAAACTGCTGGTGGGATGTTTCAGGGAGGATCCACCAATACCACCAATGTGTCTGTGTGCATGCTTGTGTTTGTATGACAAAGGGAAATAAGAAGCGTGATGTGCACCTGTAAAAACACGTCAACTAACTGTGTGAAGACCTTCTCACTGCCTAGATGCAGGAAATGAGGTCGATTTAAGAAAACCTCCATGAAATTGTCCTGCCTCCCGTTGTATCACAGCAACTCTTCGACACAGTAACATCACATTGATATTCACACATACAGTGATGAACTAATCACATCATCTAAACAGCTTTGGGGAATAGCGCTGACAATGCTTATCAAATTGTTGTCTTAACTTTAAGGAAAGATGTAACATCCTGCATGGACAGTGGCCCCTTTCTGACCCACTTAAACACAATTGATACTGAGCAGATATAGCTGAATCCTGGCTTATCCCTTTAAGTTATTATTTTGGATCATCAGGGGGGGCACGGGCCGGACCGTCCATGACCATTGTTCATTTGTCTTGGCTCATTTTGGGGTGCAGAGACAATATTGGCCAGCACTTCATTTGCGGATTTATTTAGATTGTATTTTGCATTCCATTAAATGCGCTGACAGTTTCCGTGCTGCACGGTTGTCACAGTAACACAACATTGTTTTTGCACAGATTTTTTTAAGAGGAGGGTACTGCTGACCCAAAACAACCCCCCTAGACAAAATCCCCGGACTTGTTCTTGGCAGGGTGTAGAAAACAGTGTAGACGGCAAACAGCGGGGCGTCAGTGCTCTGTTATGCTAGAGCAGGGCAGAGGGGAGTTAAGGTTAGCTTTCCAGTGCTGATTCTCTCTCTCTCTCTCCCCTCTCCGTCTTTCTCTCTCAACACAACCGGTCAAGACAGATGGCCACCCCACGTACAGCCAGGTTCTATCTGAGGTCTAATCCCATTGAAAGGGAGTTTTTTTTTTTCCTTTGCCGCGGGCGCCAAGTGCTTTGCTCACGGTGGAATGTTCGGTCTCGGTAAATTAAAAAGAGAATGGTCTAGACCATGATCTACATGAAAATAGGTATGAGATAACTCCTGTTATGATTTGGTGCTGTATAAATAATACTGACTTGACTGAGGGGATGGAAAATGTCTGACGTTTTATTGCACATTTTAAATCCAGAGCCATGAAAGAGTAAGAGGCCTTGTTGTGCTGTAGGTACAATGGAAAGTGTTGTCCAAACTTAATCTTAGATACAATTGGTAATAAGAAAAGTAGCTAGTACTTTGATGGGAATATAAAAAGTTGAATGAGAAGATCAAAACCACTCTGGATTATACACTGAAAATATCAAGATATGTCCTCCAGACTGTTAGTTTAGCTACGCAGAAATACTTGGGGAAAGTAAGAAAAGGGGTAGCTTAACTTCACATAAACACCTCTTAAAATTGGAAAATAGTAGGTGGGATGTGTTACTTTTGTCCAGAGCCAGGCTGTGCTGTTTGGCCCAATATTCCAGTCTTTAAAATAAGGTAACCTTGTGCTTGTGCTTGCTCTATAGCTTCATATTCTGCATAGGCTATAGACATGCGTTATTAATCTCCTCCTCTAACGCTTGGTAATAAAACAAGTTAATGTTTTTTTCCCCAAATACCCAATTATCTCTTTAAATGCTACATATGCTTGCACCAGCTCAAAGTGTCCAACATGCAACAACATCCCAAAAAACATCACTTGGACATGATTTGCTCGTTGCCAGTTTCCATCTGCAACGCATGTATTGTGGGCAACTTGGATGTACTGTTTGTTATTTACGATGTTTGCAGTCGGAAATCTCACACTACGAGCTCAAATAGGATTTAAAGACCGCATCGTATCATGCCAGACCACCTCCGCTCCGCAGGCCAATATATTTCACCCAATTACGTGCCGCTGAAAAAAAAAACAGCGTTTCATGGCCCCTAAAAGTTAACTCAGAATGCAGGGGAGGGTTGGGAAAAAACTTGTGGAGGACACACAACTGTAAAAAATTATATTTAGCTACCGTAATAATGTCAGAGCATGAAATGTTGGTCCCCCCCGTTAGCCAATGCAAACACATTGGAGAGACAGCAACAAGAATCCTCTGTGCCCCTTCTCCCTCATCCCTTATCTTCGGTGGTGCATGCGACGTGTGCGAGGGGGCTTTGTTGCTTAGTAACACGTCCTCACCCATCTCAGACTGGGGTCAGTGGAGTGCTAAACGGTGTGTTTTCTCATCTTTGTCGCCGTGGCAGCCTGTGACTCTGGGGGGGTGGGGGTGGGGGGGCTTCTCATTGTACAGCTGGGTCTCGCCACTACATCAGGTTCAGCCCAGGTAGTCAGACCTGACTCAAGTGAAATGCACTTCAAATGTGGTGTCTTTAGAAAGTATGTCTTTTTCTATATTTGCAGTTGTAAGTGATTTGATCTATTTTGTGTTACCGCTTTCACGATCCGAGGCACCGAACAAAGTAAGGTAAACAGTCTGAAGGCATGTGTGAACGCTCATATATCTGTCCGTCTCTTCGCCTCACAAGCGCACATGCATGCACCCTCGATTGCCCTTGAGATGGACAACAAAATCACCCACCCAAGGTGCCTTCACAAAAGGCTGAACAAGCCTGAGCTCCCTGATAATTTTACACGCCAAAGAAGCTTTCACCTCTGACTGACTGGAGCCATTTTCACACACACAGAGAATGACCACAAAGCGCCCCAAAATAATATGTTTCATACCAGACGGGCTAATATGCGCCGCCTGTACATCATCAGGCTGTCAGTGTGTACCTCGCCCCCCCTCCACTCTGTCTGTCTGTAAACTATGCCTTTCTCAATGGAAGGCATCCGACACAGCACTGGGCCTTGGGGTCGGCCTCAAACCCTGCTGGGGTTTTAATGACCTCTTCTGTTATCACTTTGCCGCTACTCCTCACACCTGCACTCAAGAATAATATTTACCCTGTCTGTCATCATCATCATACGGTGTGTGTCTTTGTGTGATAGTGTGGTTTGTGTGTGTGTGTGTGTGTGTGTGTGTCTGTGTGTGCGTGCGCCCAGTTTGTGTTTGTCTTTCTGTCTTTGCGTAAGACTTCAATGATGACTTCCATTCTCCCTCTCTCTCTCTCTCTCCCTCTCTCTTTCTCAAGCGTCTTATTAGAGATACACTGGACACAGCCTGTCTGTGTGAAACAGATATTTCTCAGGAAAAGCAGGAGCACAGTGAATACCAGCAAACAACCAAAACCTCCCTGGTCACTCATAATATTTGAATTAGGCGCAAAATAAATGCATGAGCATGCCTGTGTGTGTGTGTGTGTGTGTGTGTGTGTGTGTGTGTGTGTGTGTGTGTGTGTGTGTGTGTGTGTGTGTGTGTGTGTGTGTGTGTGTGTGTGTGTGTGTGTCTATGTCTGTTTTTATGCATTTGCGTGGGGGGCCGGATAATAACTGGGTGGGTACACAGTGTGAGGATGTGTGATGATGGATTTTTGGTCGGATTCTGGTGGCAAGTTGCCTCATGCATATGTCATTAAGCGATGATAAGTAGCCTTTCCGCTCTCGAAACAACCCGTGATTGCTTTCATTTAGAAACAGTTAAGTCATATTCCCCGGGGGATTTAAAACTATGAGCAGGGGAAAGAGAGGCACAGAGAGACAGATTCAGAGGGACTGAGGCAATGGGTAGTAGGAGAGGCCAATGTTTTCCTTGTCTGTCCTCGAAGTTTGTGGAGGCTGGGGAATCGTTTGCAATGAGAAGGGACAACAACTAGATGTTGATTCTATTCAGTTTTCACCCGTGAGAAGCTTGGATGTACATGCATTTCCACGCATCTTATCCCTCAGTTTTTCTGAAATACGACACACTTGTGCCCTGCCAGTGTTTCATAAAGTTCTGTGCGTGAGATTCTGATGTGACCATGCACAATGTAATAAGTTGGAATGGGTGCACTGTGGCACATAACAGAAGGCTCAGTAGATGTGTTCCAGACTGATTGGCTGAAAGACTATTGGTTAGTTAATGTTAAGCAAATGGGACCTGAGATAGTCGTTTCCATCCATAGTTCAACATTTTTCGATAAAGGATTTGCTTCCTTGCTGGGAGTTGGATGAGAGTCTTGATACCACTCTTGCATTCGTCTGTTCGATATGAAGCTAGAGAGCGGCCGTTAGCTTAGCTTGGCAAATAAGAATGAACACAGGGGGAGCAGTTAGCCTTGCTCAGTCAACTTGAAGCTTTATAATCCATCAACTCTTGTTTTGTATGTCTTTGATCAATTCCTTGCATCAAAGGGCTCATGGGGTCTAAACCAAGCTCTTCCTGGATGTTGTAATCTCCAACCGCTTAAAGGAAGTGACTCATGCGGATTACCAGAAAATACTGTTTTCTTCAAAACTCTGCTGACATGGTCACTTATGAAACATTCTTATTTGAGCAGTGGTTTTGAGGAAAACATGTGACAGCTCACTAGAGCATAAATAAGTAGAAAACAAATGCAGATTTGTTTCACTATTTTTTGTATACAGCAACCCACATTACAAATGTTGTTAACTCAATTTCATGAATGTACAGAGTAAACATTTGATGGACAAAAAAACTATAAGAAAAAAAATCTCTCAATGTAGTGCCAATAGCATTACAAACCATTACATTGCGAGATGACTAGGACGAGGGCTTCAGAAATCAGCTAGTTACCCTCTAACACCTTTAGAACAAGATCAGGATAGGAAGACGTACTTTTATGAGACGTTGTTTTGGAAATCTTTTACATTCTAAGTATACTCCATGTCGTCTGCCACCATTTAATACTGCAATTTACAGCATCTTCGGTGACAGTTCTCACTGTCAAGGGGCGCAGCACTTTTCTAATAATGTTCAAATACTTTTGCAATTCTTTAAAAAGAGAGCATAGCAATTGGTTTGACTCCATGTGTGTGCAAAGACTGGCAAAGAGAAATGGTGCTGAAGTGTAAAATAGATAACAATTCAGGATTACCATGTGTATCTATTTATGGTTTATTATTATTAATAATAATAATAATAATAATAATAATAATAATAATAATAATAATAATAATAATAATAATAATAATAATAATAATAATAATAATAATAATAATAATACAAAGGACAAAGAAATGTTCACTAAGGGAACAGTCAATATTTAATGATTTTCTGCAAAGCATGAGAAAAGCAATAACAATTTTGAGTTAGTGTGATAAATGAAGTAAGTGAAAATGTGCAAAAACAAATAGAGCACCGAAGCCTACACTGAGCCGGTTTCCTAATTTATTTAATTGGGTCTGTTGAAATTCACTGTGGTGTGCAATGAATCTCTATTTGCAAATAAATGTGTCCCTTCTCAGCAGCACCCTCAGTATACTGTCTTAATCATCCCTGAGGAGAACCAATGTATAAACCCCAGTTGTGGCAGCAGTGGAAGCCTCCTTAGCAACCGAGCTGCTCTGCACACTGGCATCTGTCGTGCATGTGTATTTGCTGCCACCCAGTGGACAGCGGGTGTAATTGCTGTATTTGCTGTAATGCAGTGCCTGTACAGTAGGGGTCACTATAAGATCTTTTTTTTTCTTGACATTTCCATGCCTTTTGTTTATTCAGCTTCCAGAAGAAGTCCACTATTAGCCTGGCATTCCCAGACCTGCCACTAGGCGCTGGCAAATTAAATTTGCTGCGCGTGTTGGTCTGGAGACGCTCCGTTGAAGCTTATCAAGACTACCAGAAATCTGGTATAACGTTTCAATTGGTTCTATCTAATATGGGCGCGCCAGAGCCCTTTATATGGTGCTCTGGGGAGGACGTAACCGGATGACGACAGTGACGTGCATGCGACGTCGAAGCTGTGATAGTAAACATCAAAGATGGCTGCGGATATGTTGTGTGAGTTTGAGACTGCTTTGGCCTCGACCCTTAACGAATTGGAAGACGGGACTCATAGCTTTCACTAGCAAGTAAGTGGAATGTTCTGTTTTGCCGACCGACAACGGCAAACGTTTAATTGAACAGTTTAACAGCTGTTCGCTAAACGAACGGGGCTTACGTCACTTGTGCATCGCTCTGATTGGTTGTAGTGCTATCCAACTGCGTGCAGTGGCATTTGAAATGCACGAGTAGGAGCCGCCCCTAGAGTTGGAAATTACTATTGATCGTCGCCAGACCCTCTATCGTTCAAGATATCAGGGTCAGGATTTCCAGGCTAGTCCACTATGGGTAACTGTGGGAATGTGCTCTTACTAAAAATGACCACTAGAGGTCAGTAAATGAGTCAGTTTGAGTGGGTTCTCAAAGAACATTAACTCTGCGTTCCAATACCCATACTTCCATACTATTTAGTATGCCAGAAAAAAAGATTAAGGATGTGCCATGCCAATTTCAGTATGCCAAAAATGCAAAGATGCACTAATACATCCAAGTGCATTTTGTAGTATGCAAAGCCACAGCATGTAGTATAATATAAAAAAAACTCCACTACCTGCTTCACTACTTGCCTTCTCTTGTTGTATGTCTCTTGTTAGCAGCCACTGTCTTAATCAACAAAGTGAATACTGCCCCCAACGTCCTACTCCTCCCTGATTCAATCCCTTTCATCTATTTGCTGTATTCTCCAAGGAGCTTTTCTGGCTTTTCATCTACGCAGTGCAACACTCACGTGGGAAATGTCTGGAGATACATATCTACATCACCATGCAAATAATAGCCGCAGGGTGAGAGAAAAAAAAAACCTACACCGAGACACTGGAAAGGTCATGGTGAGTTATTCAAATGCATGTGTTTAGGTGTTTAACACAGTTGGCTTTACACCCCGCTTTCATTTAGTGGTCCACTCCCACAGCTTTGGGAGGAGGAGCTTGATTGCTGCTGAGCCCAATTAGCTTCAGACTCTTGTTAACATATGCAAATGAGCCACTCTGCGTCCAATCACAGTGGCAGGAGGTGCATGTAGAGCACATGTTCTTAGAGATGTGAAAACATTAGGTGTTTTAAGATTGTGTATGTGTATCTTCATTTGAGCCACACGTGTGTGTGTGTGTGTGTGTGTGTGTAGGTGTGTGTGTGTGTGTGTGTGTGTGTGTTTGGGTGTGTACTTGTACAGGCATCCTTGTGTGGGCCAGTTTTAGTTTTTAACCATCGGTGTGAGGACATTATTGCAAAGTGAGGACATTTTGACATGGTCGTCACTTCTTCAAAGGCCTAATTGAGGGTTAAGACTTGGTTTCAAGGTTTATGTTATAATTATGTCTAGGTTAGGTTTAGTGTAAGGATTGGGGTTAGGCATTTAGATCTGATGAACATGGTAAGGGGATAGGGAATGCATTATGTCAATGAGTGTCCTCACAATGATATAAGAACAATAATGTGTGTGTGTGTGTGTGTGTGTGTGTGTGTGTGTGTGTGTGTGTGTGTGTGTGTGTGTGTGTGTGTGTGTGTGTGTGTGTGTGTGTGTGTGTGTGTGTGTGTGTGTGTGTGTGTGTGTGTGTGTGTGTGTGTGTGTGTGTGTGTGTGTGTGTGTCGATGGATGCATAGTGTGTTTTACTTTTGCTTTCAGGGGCCGGCTTTGCAAGGGGCAGAATTACACCTCTCTCTCTGTCCTCTTCCCTCTCCACCACTACTCCCTCTCCATCCTTCCATCCATCCATCCATCCCTCTCCACTCTCTGCCCTCTCCTTCTTCCCCCTGACTGGATTCTTTTCGGGGCAGTGCGCACAGTCTCACACACCCCCACCCACACCCTTCCCCTTCCCCACCCCACCTCACCACACAACTCCCCACCATCCCCCCCACTCCTGCCTCTCGGACAGCTTTGCTCAACCAGTTTTGCTCTGTGCCGGCCTGGAGAAGGACTAAAGGAACTGAAAGGGGAGCCAGAAGTTAAGGATTCGGTGAACCGAGGAGAGAGGGACCATGGCTGCTCTCTCTGCCATGCTTAAGACCTGGGTGATACTGCAGACCTTGTGCCTGGCCCTAGCCCAAGTGGTGAGTGGAAAAGAGGATGTTGAGACCTTCTCTATTTAGGCTTATAGCTCCTGTTAGTCTGGGGGTTCAGTTGGGGATAAAGGGTACCGGTGAGGTGCCAACATAGCAGGCACTGGATGACTTGAGGTGATGCTGTATGGTTTGTGTGTGCTGTCTTGGTGCTGTTTGAAAGTGATCACAATTGGCTGAAGGTCGAGGCAGCGAATGTTTGACTTTATACCATGCATGTAAAAGAAAGATGAGCTCGAAATGGGTTTTCTGCCAGCGGACTATCTTTTGTGGATTATCGTCCTTATCGTCGTGCATGGACCCTTATCTATTTTAAAGATTGGACCAAGGAGTTACTACCGAAGGCGAGGATTTGCCATTACCTGGGTTCATTTTTTTTACAGGTGGAGAAGATTTCTATTAATCGAAGAATGGAGGAAAACACAGAAGAGTTTTAGTTTTTTCATTTTTTCATGGGCTATCCAAGCAGCCATTGCAGAGATTGAAATCAGTGGGCTTTGACACACATACAAACACACACACACACACACACACAAACACGCACACACACACACACGCACACACACACACACACACACACACACACACACACACACACACACACAGAGACACAAACGTTGGCCACTGAGCGTGAAAGGCCCTATTCAAACAGACACCTACTTGTTATCTTCTGGATAGTTTTCACTCGAGGATTATTCTTGTTTTTTTTTCCAGTATTTGAAAACCTTTCTCTTAAATTTGAAAGTTGGATTCAAGATGGCTTTCTTATCATCTTAAGGATTGACAGACTGACCCACTGAAGTGATAAGACAGACAGAGACATGGATGGAGAGAGGGGATGGGGTGGGGGTAGTTGGGGGGTAAACAGTGCTAGTCACCTGACCCCTCCTTCCACATTCCTCCTCAATCCCTTTGTTTTTACCTCATCCTGCTAAAAGTTTATACAACTTAATCCAATCTTTCCTTGCTTTGGTTCCTTTTCTTTTGACCAATTTGTTGTCGCTCCATCCAGCATCAACAAGATAACTTCTAAAATATAACTTATAACATATTGTTTTACTACTTATGTGTTATTAAGCATAATTGTTTTTGCCCAATTGGTTGCTCGCTAGGAACACCCCATACAGATCCATCCACTGCTAATTGACAACCTTAACATTTTCTACACACAACCAAGATCCAGTGTAAAAAAAAATTGGCTGTGATCAAACATGGATTTATAATTTTAATTCAAAATTGTTGTATCACTATACAACTACATTAAATTAACTTGTTTTATGGAATTATCTCCAACTGTGTCAGTACAATATATGTGTTGCTACTGGATAAAACTGTTTTACAATGCTAATGGCATTTTTCCGGTACTATATGCTTACAGTTTATTGTTTTGTTTTTGTCATAGATGATTGTGGTCTTAAAATGTCTTTCTGCCTGTGTTTCAGAGGGGTCCACCTGGATCTCAGGGCCCGGCCGGCCCCCCAGGCCCCTCTGGCATGCCTGGGTCAGACGGCATTGATGTGAGTATCCACACAGGTTTTGGCACACAGCAGAGTTGTCACAAAGACCATCATTGTGCTGGAGAAATACCAAGCTAGTGCTTCCCCCGCAGTACTGGAGTCTTACCAGCAGATGGCACTGCAAACGAAAACACGCTGGCACAAAAGAGCTCTGTTCCCATCAGAGAGAGGGGTCTTTGAGAAGAGAGCCCTTTCCCTCGGCCCTGAGTTTGTGTAACAGTAATGTGATACATTTGAGATATTTAAAGGGTTAACTGCACACAGGTTGTATAAATATGTTACAAAAGGAGCCTGCTGCTGGGCCGGTAGAGCAGGAAACAATTTGCCTGTGAGACCTTGCACAGGGGGAATTTTTTGGGGTCTGTTCCATGATCCGAAATCAAATGTGTTCAGACATTTGATTAGTTTGCATCAGCTAATATGTTGATAAAATCCTGTTAAACTTTAAGCGAGGCACTGCAGGTGAATAGGGTACATTTTTTTAACTTATCATCACCTTGACAGTTGATTACTTACATTAACTTGCATT
Organism: Ammodytes marinus; assembly: GCF_949987685.1. NCBI lineage: Eukaryota > Metazoa > Chordata > Actinopteri > Uranoscopiformes > Ammodytidae > Ammodytes > Ammodytes marinus. Next base: position 16,492,598 of record NC_137221.1, read on the forward strand.
ACAATTTTACAGAAATGTTTGAATATGTATTTGTACTTATTTGGCAATAACCATAACTTTTGATGTGTAAATGCATTTCAGGCTTGCGTTAGGCACAAAATGTATCATAAATCAATCAATTAACACTATATGAACCACTCCTTCTGCAATAACCTTCGGAATAGTGCTAAGAATGATCATGGAAAGTTCGGTTGATGTATGTGCTTCAGAAGTTGAGAATTTTGGTTCGGAGTATTGAAATATAACTAATGTTGAGGTAATGGCTGTTAAAGATGGTTGCATACGAGCAATACACAGACGCAAACAGACAGGGTTTAATAAAATAAACAACTAAATAAACATGTTGGACCTTTTATTTGCACTAGTATGAAAGAAGACATAATATGGAGGCAAAATAGCCAACAATCTCAAACTTGACCAGAATGTTTTGCCTGCACTGTCTTCCCTTACACTTAACTGTACCACCTTCGTTATATGCGTTTCCTAGATGTACATTTTGACTTGGGACCGATTGGTTGCTGGGTTGCAGTAAATTCTCAGCATTTGGTTGCCACCAGAATGCATTAGTACCACCCATAATGTTGAAAAATTAGCAATGTTTATGTGTCCAACCCGGGGGGTGTATCCTGCCCTCCGGTGTCTACACTAGGGCTTTTCCCTTGATGTTGTCTGCCACAGGAAGGTCGGCATGTCAAAATGACAGAGAATCAAGCCTTTGTAGAAATAATTAACACTTGTAGAAATAATCTGAAATTCTTTTTTTACACACTTTTTCACTGGTTGAGATGTTGAACACGCCTAGAAGAATATGATATTTATGTTATGTTTTACTAGTCAAACAAAGTCTGACTTTCATTTATTGACCTATACTTTCTAGGTACCTGCATAGTAAACCCCAGGGCATATAAGCACCTGTGCACTGTCAGATTTCTAAGTGATGTGGCAATAGATAGTCAAAGTTATGAGCAGAATGAATGGGTTTTAATGAAGGGGTTTTAAAGGGCCATGTTCCTTACTATGTAATATGTCTCATATGTTCCATACTCAAACATAAAATAGATAGTTAATATATCTTTATTCTGTGTCTCTGCAGGGAGAGAAAGGACCTCCTGGGTCCCCTGGTCCACCTGTAAGTTTGTAGTGTACTTGCTATATTACTTTATGTTTAAATGTTTGATTTTTTTCCAACTGGGTTTTGTTCATGACGATACTTTATTTTGTATTGTAGGGACTGAAGGGAGAGCCAGGAGAGGCAGGTCCTGATGGAGCACTTGGAGATAATGGCATTGACGTAAGTAGACGTGCTGATTTCAGTCATTGGTGTGTGTTTGAGAGAAAATAATGACAAAGAGAAATGATATGAAAGATGCAAACAACGTGAAACTGTCTCTATTTAAACATATTGTTAAAACCACTGGCATATATTTAAGCTATGGACCATTTATATAGTTTACACGTATTCAAATGTTTAAAGCCACTAATTATTACTATAGTAAAAGTAGAGACTGGAAAAAAATTAACATTTGTATGATAAGACTTGCACATCAAATTAAAGCAAACAAGCGGTCAATGTAGATTATAATAGACGTGACAATGAAAGAAAATCAGGGCGTATAGCAGCTCAATGTCTAAAGATAATAATATCAAAGGGACCCTCTTGTGTTAGCTTTGTCAGCCACTGTTTTGATAAGCGGGTCCCTGAGATGTTTGTATCTCTTCTGGAACCAGGTCAAACACAAAGACCCACAAAGTTTGGAGTGACCATGGTACATTTGTACTGACCAAAGAGGGTGATTTTGTCAGAGATATAGACAGCATTGCAGATTTGACAGCACAATCCCAACTCATGATTCATGTATTAGGGGGCCTAATAGCTTTTTTCCTGAGCTTTCAATTGTTTATCACAGTCATCATAAAACTGTGTACATGCACACTATTATTTCAACCGTGGCATATTTTTTGCTTAAAAGCATGATAATGTTTTTTTTCAGTTTTAAGGAGATTTCAATTGTATCCAACACGCAGTCTGACTTTGCAGGTGTTTAAGGGAATGCTTTTGAAATATTCTGGTCTACGTAATGGGGTTTGATAAGAAATGTGAAATGTAGACAGAGGAGTTTTTAACAAAACTCCAGAGCACATTGTAGAAGTTAAGTTATCACTGTTGAGTGTTTGTTTTCGCTTAAATGTGATGTTTAAATCCTTCTTATTAACCATGTGCTTATTTGTATTGCAATGCCTCGTTGCTCCTTCTTCCAATTCAAGACTTGTAATGAAAACAACATCATTAAGCTGGTGTACATTTACTGAGTTATTTTCACATACCCTCTGATAGCTGCCGTCTTTATTTTTTCTAATGACAGACATATTGTTATGGCACTGCGGTGTTGACCATTTTAATTCTTAAATATCAGTTTATTGTCAACACAGTAGTTAATTAATAAAGCTTATTTCACCACGGACAAATTAAGCAAATTGATATACTACAAACTACACTACATAATGAGGTTAATAAGCTGTATGTCAAACCTATAAAAACTTGCTGATTACAAGCTGATTCAACATCCAGTAATAATAACCGGTAGCGTGAAGTGGGAGACAAACATAAGGAAATGAGTTTAAAACGATGTGATAGCTTTGCACTTATTACAGTTATATACATTGATTTACCTGTTATTCAGGTTACATATGTTGCTGCCTCTGTGTTGGTCAAAGGGGAATTGAGTGCAAATGCCTCTTGGTCACATGCTGACAGAAGTAGACACACACACACACACACACACACACACACACACACACACACACACACACACTGGCATTCCTCAGCGAATTAGCCTATAATCCGCCCTGGAATCTCAATCTCGGGTTTGTTTCCTAATTAATTACAAGAACCGTGTCAACTTCGATCAAATGTGTGATTAGCCCTCTCGTAGGGAGAATTCATGTCACATAAAGCCCAGTGGTAACTGATCTTTTAACCATAAAAATAAACTCTTTGTATGTTTTACCTACATGGCTATGTGCAAGTCTGCCTGCTAACTCTCTCTCTCTCTCTCTGTGTGTCTCTCTGTCTCTCTCTCTCTCTCTCTCTAGGGTTTGATCGGAGCAAAAGGTGATAGAGGTCCTATTGGGAGCCCTGGCCCTAAGGCAAGTGACTAAACATCCGCCCGAAAAGATAATCAGAATCAAATGAGCTATCATACTTCCATTCTGTGTCGCTGAAATACCAGCTTTCATTTTTCACAAGGGTCAGTAACATTTACGGAAAAGCCTCCCAGGTTAATGTTCCCATTGTCTTAATAGTGATGTTGAGCCTGACATTGAACAAGTGCTCACGAAGAGAAAATGTACAATAATTGCTGTTTTTTCTAAAAATTTCTTTCAGAAGTGACAATAAGATATAATTCTACCTGAACATTGAACTGAACATAATGTTTGCTAATGTAATAGCCTGAGGGTATTGTCCTCATGTGTTTGTGTGAGATGCCAGCCAGTCACTACTTGGGTTATATTGTTGTTTTCTGTTATCTGCAGGGTCTACCTGGGCCAAGCGGCGAACCTGGAGCTCCTGTAAGTAAACCTTTTTTATTTTTTATCTTTCACCCTTTTCCTGCTATACAGTAGGTTTGATGAGTATATACAGTAATGCAGCGTAAAGGATTTTGTGACAGAGGTTTAAAGTTTGTATTGTGTGAGAAAATACTTTACTGCTACATTATATATTTTAGATTGTTAGAGAAAAAAAATTCAGATAAGGAAGAGTTTTATTATGTCGAGAAATGTCAAAAAATAAAGACGAATACTGCAAAATGCAATTGGAGTTAGTGGGGCATCTAGGTATTTTTGGCATACTGCAATTGACGTGCATGTATTGGCACATCCTAAATCTCTTTCTGGCATACTAAATAGCAGGGAAGTATGGGTATTGGAACGCAGGGTGGGTTTTTTGTAAGGAGCCACAAGCTTGGTTAGGAAGACATAGTTTGAACTGTAATGCATTGTATTTTATAAGCGTATCATTTGTTTTTTATGGTAAAATTGGGATACAATCACATTGTATCTCGTTAGGCTGTCATGCTACTTATGAAGATGAGTTATGTTATCGTTGGACGCCTTGTCAGTTTCCTATCAAAAATATTGTTGGTACCCAGCTGTTCTCATAAGGTAACCTCCTGAGTCCCTGTTTCTTTATGCCTGGATGCCTGACCAGATGTGTGACCCCTTTTGGGCTCGGTTTACTTTACATATGTGGTATATTCCTTCTACAGCTGACATCATCCTTATTGCTATATACAGTCCTTAATAATGAAGAAAAATGCCATAAGTCATCCTCATTTTATGAACCTTTTATCATTAAATACACTTGCTTTATGCTCACTACTAGCACATGCAAGGCCCATCGATTCAAGAGAGCAACAGTAAGCATACCAGCACAGATCCCCTGTAATGCAGTCTGACACCACTAGATGGGGCTCATTGTCCATCTATCAGACAACAGCCTATATACTGTATATTTGTAGTCCAGAGTCATCCAATGTCATGCTCGAACGCAACACTATTAGTTAAATCCTTTGTCTAGCATTAACAGGCGTCTCGTCTTGGGGCTGTGCTTGTGTCTCAAGCTGCACAGACAGTAGATCCATGCCCTGTGGGCTGTTGTTCCTCTAAGAAGGCTTACTTACTTAATCACTTTGTTTATAATTAATTCCCAGCAAAAGACAGTGCAAACATAGACTGATTGCCCTTGTGTGTCTTTGTTCTTCTCGAAGCCCTGTTTGACGCGGCGCTCTGAATCTGTACACACACGTTCACTGAATTACTGCTGCCATTATTAATTGCCTTTTGCAGACGTTAATTGATACTTTGACAGATTTGTTCCACTTGTTATACAGTCATTTAACCCCTCATCCCTTCTGTCCACACAGGGAATTGGCCTTCCAGGACTGTCTGTAAGTAGCTTGTATGGTATAATAGAATGATGCCGTTATCACTTAATGGCTTTGCTTTGAGGTGTGGTAAATTATTATTTTTTATTTTTTATAAATGCCTGTTTGTCCTCTGTTCGCTCTGTGTGTCTCGTTGTAGGGCGCTCCAGGGCCGATTGGTCTCCCAGGTAACATTGGAATAAATGGACCAAAGGTAAGGACACCAGCTTCAGTTTATAATACTGCTCTCACAACTTACAACAGCATCTTATAAGACGGTCATACGGAGCCAGAACACGTTTCAGCTTCCTATTCACGGCCTCTTTTCTTTCCTCTGTTTGGTTACAGGGTGTCCTTGGATCACCTGGAGCTCCTGGACTTCCTGGCGTTCCTGGCAAGCCAGTAAGTGTCCACACGGGACTGGTTCTCCCGGACATATCTTAAGCCCAGTTCAGACCAAAGATTCGCCTTGCAACTGCTTGCGACGAGACGGTTTTAGAACGTGGCGGGGGAGAAATCGCAGCAGTGTGAACTGCGTGTTGCATGGAGTCGCAGAAGATTGAACATGTCAAATCGCAAAGGTCCAGTTTTGGAACGTCCAGGCCCACCTCGTTGCGAGCGGTTGCGAGCAGTTGTGTCTCGTTGCAAGGCGAATCTTTGGTCTGAACTGGGCTTTATCCATTTGTCCTCTATCTTTCTCTCTGAATTTTTAATGAAACAATGCTATTTGATGCCTTTGGAAAACCTGACAGCCAGGAGGTTGGAGGGTTATAGAGTATGATGTAGTCCTTAATCCTCTGTACACACAATACATCGCAATAACGACAAACAGCAATATCTAGGAACAACACAAACTACCCCCTGTTTTGCAATACATTGTGCAGGTATCCCTGTTATTTTGTCCACTCCCTGCATACTGTACATTCCGAGATTTTCTTTGCCCAAACTAATGCCACCAGAGCGCATCTTTGCCTTCCAGCTCACTGTTCATGTTTTGAAACTTGCTATTTGTTCAGCACTTTCACCAACACCATACATTTGCCAATACAGAAAATAACAACAGAAACATATTTTTTAAGAACCTTTTTTTTTTGCTGTTGTGCTGAACCCTTTTACAGTTGAAAAATGTAAACTTGTAATTTATCTCGTCCGACATATACGTCTATACCAATATATATGCAATTATAGTTAATTGCATCTGTAGCCCTGCACGTGTATCAGTCTAGCTCTGACTGGTGTCACAGTCAATCATTTCATGTATAAGACAGTGAGCAGCTGTGAAGACGGTGAGAGATAAATGAGCCACCAGGAGCTCATTGGGCTTAATCAAGCATATAGTTACATCAATCTAGTTTAGATTTACTTATAGTATTAAATGGGATCACAGCGTAAAAGTAAAGCAAAGACAACATCCTGTCTAAGAACATTATTTTTGAAGTGTGCTCTTTTCTGCAGAACCAGCAGCAATGAGTGTGTGTTCTAAAGCCCCAAAAACCCAAATACACAAAATCTTTTTAACTGTGTAATTTGGGGAGTTTGTTGCATGATGGTAAGCATCTGATAAGAGTTAGGCATATTTATCATTCCAAATGAAAGATATTGTCATTGAAGTCTGATACATTTGACAGAAATTCGGTTTAGATGAGGTGGGCTATGCTCTGGCCCTTTTGACACAATATGTATTTTGAAGAAACGGCAGTTCTCTTCCCGAACGTTATATAAAAACAATGAGCATTGCCATTCGATATGGCCACGCCAACACAGTCCTGTCAAACTGTCTAGAGAGTAAAACAAATGCTTTTCAACTAAGTTTTATACTATTTGTAGAATTTATTTTCAACCTGATTTTTGTGTACTCTCCTGTCTGAGTGGCTCCTGGAAGGGAGGGGGTGGAGGGTTCTTCATTGAGAGTGATGTTCCCGGCCCAGGGGAGTGTATTTGTTTAGCTTTAGTGCTGTCCTAGGGTAAATAAACCCCCCATTAGATCAGTGGGCTGTCTCATCTGACTGTAACAGGAATACATCATCCCCTGTAGAGACGCTCGTACTTTGTAACTCTATCTATAAACTGAGACAAGGAAAGATGGAGGAGAGTAATAGACAGAGAGAGAGAGAGAGAGAGAGAGAGAGAGAGAGAGAGAGAGAGAGAGAGAGAGAGAGAGAGAGAGAGAGAGAGGAGATAGTGCTGGCTCAGCTCATGGCAGCCGAGGCAAACTGTGAGCAGGTGACTTTCTCATTAACTCTATCCATCTCTCTCTCTCCTATCTATCTGACAATCTAGGGTCCTCCCGGGAAGTTCATCGGTGGAGAAGAAGGCAGTGCCGACTTCCAGGTAAGCTCTATCGACATCACAACTTTTTGGGGGGGCAAATCTACTGTATTTCATCATCAACTTTTCATAATCAATACATTTCCTTCTCTCGTCAACAGTGTCCTCTTAACTGTCCAGCAGGACCTAAAGGCCCCCAGGGACTGCATGGAGTCAAGGTGAGTAGTCTCCCAAAGGGGCCCCTTAAGGGAATAAGCATGGATTCAACATCATCAGTGGTTCCGGTTTATAACTAAACTTGCTATGGCACCCTACTGACAGATATGTTCTCTCTAGGGACACAAAGGACGTGCTGGTGTTCTCGGAGATGCCGGCAGCATCGGAAAACTGGTGAGCGGCACACGGGCACTCTGACACAGCCATAGGTGTAACAGTTGTACAATCCTGCACTCAACACAATGTACTCAATATGTACACACTACTCCAGTGTAAGTAAAAGTAGCCTACTCTTGGAGCGATACATTATTATACATTTTTAGATTGCTATCAGTATTGATGCGTAAGTAGCATTTTACTGTTGTAGCTGGTTGAGGTGAAGCTAGTTTCAAATATCTATTTCACAGTAACTTTGGTACAGAGTAGACTACCATGGTTCCCAAACTAGAGGTCAGACCAGGTCACAAGATAAATCTGAAGTGGTCATCATGAGATGGTCGATTCGTATCTTTGCTTAGCTGTGAAATGTTTAATCATTTGGCCTATTTGTACCCTGAACAATTGTTTAAACAAATCCATTTTAGAAGCTAAGCTATATATTAAGAGAGCATAGGAAACTGGTGAGCTGCACACGTGCACTCAAACACACCCATACGTTGTGTGTGTGTAAATGTTGTACAGTCTCGCACACTCACCCACCGTTCAGAACCAGCAGAGGCTAGGATTAGCTCTAATGAAGCCCCCTGAGGCCCATGACTGGCTCTAATCTGGCTGCGATTAGTCAGGCCTGGCCCCGGCCCCGCAGTCAGCACGCAGTGAGCCAGATGAAAGGGTTATGGTGAGGAGCCAGGTACATGAAGGGGAAGGATGAGAGAGTCAGGGTTCAGCACGGCCCTCTCACCTCGCTGTATTAGGCAGAGCTAATGAGCACACGGTGGGCTCCGAGGGGAGCAGCTAGCCAGGCCTGAGGAATTAGCCTCTGATCTACCCACACAAGGTGCCGTAGAAGCTCCAAACAACTCTGCACATCACTCATCACAGGCAGGCCTGACTCAAGATTGCCCTGTGGCGCTGCTCTCTCTCTTTTATGCTTTGCAAAAACATCCCCCCACTACCTGTTCACCTAATCCCAAAACACAGATACAGTCAATAAAAAAAAAGCTTTTTTCCCCCCTCCACTTGCTATATTCCTGCTGGCTGTGTGATGCCAAAGTCAACAAGATTAGTGAGTAAGTCCGGTATGACATTTATCTTTAGACTGCTGAAAAATGTAAACTAGATCCAGTTGAAACTGGTTGAAGAACCGTGATTTGTTTTTGATGGATTTTGATGGCCTTTTACTTGGCAGACATGCCATGGTGATGGTAGACCAATAAGGATGGCTTAAAACATATTATTGTTATCTGCACTTGGAGTGATAGTTTAGTCAATTTCCTTGCTGAGAGTTTTCATGAGAATATCGATAACGCTCCCGTCTGTACGTCAAGTATGCGGCTAGCTTCAGAAATATTTAACTTTCTTATTTCAAAGAATTGGAAACAACTATCCGGGACCGTCCAAAATCCACACTGATTTATGCAGTTGCCAGTTGCACTGATTTCCTGCAGTCATGGCTGGTTGTTAGACTATCTCACATTGACAATGAGTCCCCAGGAAGTCACTGGCTTTTCAAAAAAATAGTAACAACAACAACAGCTTTCCCACCAAACCACAACTAGTCATTTGAAGTGTTATTTGTTAACTTTCGAGTTGAAGCTAGTAGGCTTAATTTTTAACTTAGGCCAGAGACATGCTAGCCATTACCTCCTGCTTCATTCATATGCCAAACTGAGCTAATCACTGTGCTATTCACTTTCTGAACATGTTCTTGGCAAAAATTCAAACAAGTATTTCAGACAATTCAAAACAATATAACACAACACAGGTAAACCACCATAAGCAATTTTAACTGGTTCGTCCCATAAACACCTGAATATGTTATTTTTTAATAACATTAACTAATGTTAACTAATGTTATTAGCTTTAACTGACTGGCTGGTGTTAGTTATTCTTTTTTAACAAACTTGACTAGCTTGTTTAAAGCATCATCACAGAAGCCAGAAACCACCACTGACAGGTTTTCAGCTGGACTGCTGACCCCACAGAGAGAGCAGCACAGAATGAGAATAACCAATCAGCCTGTTCTTTTTCCCCTTTCCTCCACCAGGGTCTCAAGGGAGAAGTGGGCATCTCAGGAGAACAGGGCATCCCAGGACCTCCGGTACGCTGCAAATTAAACTTTTATAGCCACTTCGCAAAGTTAGGAACCGAGTCTTGTATTGTGTTTTTGTTATTTGCTGTAGCATTGAATAATATATCTGGGCATTCATGCTCAAGGGTCAGTCTTTGTCTCACCCTGTTTTTTTCCTTGCTCAGGGTCCGATGGGTCTGAGGGGTTATCCAGGAATGATGGGTCCCAAAGGGGAAGCGGTGAGTACCATCAGTCATTTGAATTTTTTCACATTCACATATAACTTTTTCTCTGCCCTCTTTCTCTTTGAGTTCAAGGCTGTTCTCATCCTTAGAGGAGCACCAAGGAGGCACAACCAGACCTGCCCCCACTATACAAACACCATCCATTACCAGCAATGGGGACATATGGAAATGATGCTAACACAAATCTCTCCCCTCCTCCTAATGAGTTGGGGTTGTCTGGGTCCACGGTGCCTCCATCTGTAGTTAATGATCCGCCGTAGTCATCCGTCTTACTGTTAACATTAGCCGCGTTAGCCAAGTTAGCGCCCCGGCTTGGTGCCAAAGCAAGAGTGGCTGGCTCTTTTGTGTAGCTCCCATTAGCGAAGCGAGTTAAGCACTAATTACTCCTTTATCAGAATGAATAGTGGGGCCAATGTGACTTAGCGTCCTACCTGATCTGAAGTGATGGCACTTTTTTTCTTTTTTTTTCAGGGGCCTCGTGGTTACAAGGGCATCAACGGACCTGTAGGGATTCCTGGGCCTCCTGTAAGCACACACACACACACACACACACACACACACACACACACACACACACACACACACACACACACACACACACACACACACACACACACACACACACACACAGCCACCCCTAACACACACAAAAACAGGTACCCACAATACACCTCAGGTATTCTAAGCTTGTGTCCTTTGTTTGCAGGGTGAGGAGGGGCCTAAGGGACCACCGGGAGAGGCAGGAGACAAGGGAGACAAAGTAGGTGACTCTCCCAGTGTTTTCCCCCTCGAAGTTTATTGTCAAACCAGCGGGCGCAAGATGGGAAAAAAATGAAACGTGTCTCATAAACCTGAATGGGTGCAGCGATGCCTGATGTGCACCGCAAATACACTGACTTGATTTTGGTTTGGTTATCTTTCTGCAGGGCGGCCGAGGCATCCAGGGCCCACAGGGCGCGGTTGGAAAGAAGGGAGAGAATGTGAGTGGAAAAACACTTTTCTGTTTGCGCCTCACAGTTCAGAGAGTGTGTGCGAAAATGAAGTCCACTGACTGACTCAACCGCCTGCTTCTTCTTTTTTTCTTTTCAGGGTCTGCCGGGTATTGATGGAAAAGATGGCACGCCTGGTATTCCTGGAATCAAGGTATACTGAGGGGGGTTGCCAGCCGTGATAATGATGAACAACTTTCGATTCCCAGTAAGAGATTTGGCAATTTATTCTTTTTTCTCCATGTTCTCATTTCGTCAGGGCGGTCCAGGCCAGGCTGGTAGACCGGGTGCTCCTGGTCCACAAGGAACAGCGGTGAGTGATACTTCAGTGGAGGGGGTGGGGGGGTATTTAGATTTGAGAATATTTAGCAATTCCACTAGAGGCACATGCAAATAAGGCCCTCTGTCATAAAGGCTGATTGTCATTCAGATCACGTAGGGGGGGTACATTTGCTCTCCAAGACACAGACAGGGGGAAACCAGCGTGAAGCCACCCGCCTGTAAATCTCTGTGCATTTTGTCTTCTGGGCTCTCATCCAGGTTAACAGTGACCCTGCGACCCACACTGTTTTAGAATTTAAACCACCTTGAAATAGCTTTCTCACTCCCGCTGCGAGTGATTTATCACAATCAGACCAGTGGGGTATGCTCAAGTGTGTGTGTGTGTGTGTGTGTGTTTGTGTGCGCCCACCGTTCTGACTTAAGGGGTAATGGAGCGTGAGATGCACACTTTGCTGTGTGGTCATTTCGGCGACACTAACACCGCTGCAAACTCAAACGCAATAACTTACCCTGCTTTAAGCCTTACTGTGATATACCATCACACACACACACACACACACACACACACACACACACACACTTGAGCATACCCCACTGGTCTGATTGTGGCTGATTGTGAAGCTGGCACTGCAGCTTTTTTTATCATCACTATTATTATGTGTCAGTCATCAGTATCAGTAGATACAAGTATCTAAATTCATCTACACAAATGTTCAGGTTTGCTCCCTGTATTACAAACATACAGAATACACTGCACATAATGTCAGAATACAGGGGTAACTTTTGTTTATATTGCAGAGGTCTTTCTAGCATCTAGCAGATACAGTTGGAGGTTCGAACCCCGCCCTGCCACTTGTGTCATGGTTGTTGTGTCCTTGGGCAAGACACTTCACCCACTTTGCCTCGTGTGAATGTCGATAGTTAGCCTGCTATCGGTGTATGAATGTGTGTGTGAGTGGTAACGTGGGAAAGGAAAACAGGTCTCCCTCGCAAAAGACTCTTCGGTCTCAATGGGATTTACCTGTATAAATAAAGGTTACCAAAAGATACAAATACAGAGATACAAATACAGAGAAAAACACTACGTCTCTACTGTTTCTGTCTGATGCCCACCATATGGATGTGTTTCTTTGATTTGTGCTATTTTCAGTCTTGTTAATTCTGTTTGTAGGGATTGCCTGGCAGTCCAGGGGCAAAAGGTGGACCTGGAGATAAGGTAAACCTTTATAATACAGCTCGTATTGTATCGTGTTATTTTGACCTTTACAACTTTTTTTTTTCTGGTTTTCATTTTCTAAATGTACACACTTCTCTTCTCGTCTCTCTTGCCTTATTAGGGCGAGGGTGGACCGAGGGGTCATGTTGGCATGACCGGTGCCCCTGGACCTCTGGTAAAACATACTAATATACAGCTTTTTTTTTCAGCTATCACAATTCTCATATTGTGCAGTTAGTCAGGTGATTAATTGTACTCTATCTGCATTCTCCTAGGGTGAGCCTGGTCTTCCTGGTGAGCAGGGTATGGAAGGAGTTCCCGGACCCAAGGTACAATTCCAGAATTGCTGCGTTCGGAGGTTCGAAAAACTGCAATTGGGGAAACAAATATACTCAGTTCCTCTATGTTTCAACAGGGCGACAGAGGCCAGCGGGGACCGGGCGGGCCACAGGGTGTCGTTGGAAAGACTGTAAGTTGCTCATTTGCTTTTTTCTACGTCTAAATAATCAAAGAGAGGTGCAGCTGTAACTTCCTATGTACATTATGACTTCTCTTAACAGGGAGGCAAAGGAGAGAGGGGACCAATTGGTGTTCCAGGTGCCCAGGGTCTAAGCGGAACCAAGGGAGACAAGGTGGGTGTGTGTGTGTGTGCCTGTGTGTGTGTGTGTGTGTGTGTGTGTGTGTGTGTGTGTGTGTGTGTGTGTGTGTGTGTGTGTGTGTGTGTGTGTGTGTGTGTGTGTGTGTGTGTGTGAACAATGAACAAACCGTACTCTAATATATTGCTTTGTAAGACATTCATATCATCGTCTATTCTCAAGCACATTTCATAACAAATGTAGTTTCCCATACTTGTCCATTGAGGGCAGCGTTTACCCATGTATACGAACACCGGTGCTGCAGTAAATCACGGAATGAGGAGAGCAATATAAATAAGCAATATAAATGATAATCTAAGCATCCTCATCTTCCAATGTTTCAGAGACGAGACAACATCTTTCTTACTTTGTGATTTGTGTGGTGCCACTGGCTTGGATCAATATAAAGCTCTTGTTTTTTGTTGTTGTTGTTGAAGTTATTCTAATCTAGAAATGACAACATTTACATTTGCTGAACCGTTCTTTCTTTCTGTCCAGGGCTTCCAAGGAAAAGTTGGGTCGAAGGGAGACTTTGTGAGTGGCATTTTTGCTTTATTGTTGAACTGCATTGCCAGAAAAAAACGGATCCACGGCTGACAATTATTTCCATCTTTCTGTCTGCCCCTCTTGATCTTTTTCTCTCTGTCGCTTTCAGGGTGACCCCGGTGTTGAGGGATTGGCTGGCGAGAACGGTGATAAGGTAACAATCATTATTGGCGTAACCTTAAGCCGATTCAAACTTTCTGTTGGAAATAACCTCAAAGGCCCCTCAAAACAAAAATAAAAAGAGTACATAAAGGCTTAAGTTTAGATAAGAAGGTTTTAGCGATTGTCTCTGAAGGCGTCAAAGCAAAGTGATACATTGCAGAAAAATGTCCTACGCACATAAAAAGTTAAGAGGAAGTCTGTTTTTTAATTTTTTTATTTGCATACAAATCCCCAGGATAATCCAGATGGCAAATGAGCTATTTACATGACAGCGAGGCAATGATGCACGTTGGCTCCTTCAGCAGCATTGTTAGGAACCCATTTACAATATTCATCCCTGAATTATTGCCCAGTGAGTGTCTCTGAGGCATTAATGATAGAGGGGAAGTGATGAATGTGAAAATGACAAAGTGTCTTTGTGTGTGCTGTTGGTTTGCAGGGTCTGTCTGGTGAACCCGGGCCCAAGGGACAGGTGAGGCCTATACTGTGACGTGAACGTCCTTCCTTCATTTGTGCCTTTCTGCCTGCCTTGGATATCTTCTTTTTCAATCTCAGCGTCATCCATTTGTATTGGCCTCTTCCATTCATTTTGCAGCAAGGAATTGTCGGTGACCCCGGACACAATGGACCCACCGGAGACCCCGGTAAACCCGGAGATCAGGGACCCGCGGGACTGTCCGGCCCAAGGGGACTCAATGGAGAAAGAGGAATACCTGGCATGCCAGGCATTCAGGGATCATCGGTAAGGGCCCATTCACACTTGGCCTGTTTGATCTGTGCTGTGCTTAATTTCGATTGGTCTTTTTGGGTCGCGGGCAACAGTCTCATATAAATTGCCGTCAGGACCGCGGCCTATGCGCCTGCTCATCCATAAGCATCCGTACAGTTCCGAAGCACACCTCTTCCAACAGTGCCATGGCCAAGGAATTGTATCGTGCTTGATCACTGTACGGTGCACTCAAACTGGTCAAAAGCACTAGACTTTAGCGGTCAATTGTGCTTTGGCAAGGTATGAATGCCTAGTGTGAGTGTGATCTAAGTCCAGTCCATTTTGGATCCCATTTATGATGCATAGGACACACACAGACAGGTATTGATGATGTCTCTCTGCAATACTCAAGTCTCCTTATTCTTCTCTCCAGGGACGTGACGCATCTGACCAGCATATTATTGAAGTGGTGCTGAAGATGTTGCAGGGTGAGCGTGACTAGGCCTGAATATTCACCCTTTGATGTCTATGGGGGAGATTAGAGTAGCTCATTTCCCCAAACTTTCTTTCATCTCCTGAGCAATCAGGTGCCCGTCATCAAAGGTCATTTAATCAAAAAGGATGATGCCGTCTCTGCCCTTACAGAGAGGCTCGCTGCAGTGGCGGTGAGCGCCAAGAGGGCTGTGCTGGGTGGAGCAGGTGTCATGGGGCCTCCCGGGCCCCCTGGACCTGCAGGCTCGACTGGCTCTCAGGGGCAGCATGGCCCACCTGGTCCCCGTGGCATCCCTGGAATGATTGGAGGACCCGGACAAGTCGGAAACACAGGACTTAAAGGTAGAGATAGATTTCAGGGGTGATGCAGGCGATATGTCCCTATGAAGAGGTACATTCGATCCCCCTGAAAAAAAAAATACTAAAGACAACACCCTCCCAAAAAGAGGAAAAAATAACAGTTCAGATGGTCATAGCCCTTATATATTCTTTTTACCTGTCACTATATGTTTCTCCAACAATTTCAGACACCCCTAAAGGCAAAGCAGACAGTATAGTCATGTAAGCAGCTAGCTAATTAGCTCGTGTAGCCCGATACACACTTTTCTTACCTTCAGTTTTTGAATTAGAATATGGAAGTATCTTAGGCTTAATGCTAACGTCAGCTAGTTTCTAACTGTTGCCTTAAGTTAATGTTTAGCTAAGCCTCTAATGTTAGCAAGATTAAGCTAACTTTTGCCCTACCTACGATTGGCTAAATGCTACAGTAGCTGGCTGAAAGCGCACCCTTTTCTTTTCCAATGTTGGCTTGACATTTCATTGCCAATATAAAATGCCATGCTTCTTAACACTGGTGCTTAGTCATGAGCAGTGAGACAATGGTATATTTGTTGATAGCCTTACTGCATTATTATTCCGTAATATTTGTGTCACCGGTTAGGCCTACCTCCATGGTATCTTCACTTAACCTACTCCTATGAAATACAGTAGAGCATCGACACATTTACATGTAATGATGAATACACCGTTAAAGGTATAGCTTTTTAGGACGCATCTGAGCCCACCCTCTTTTGTCCTCTTTAGGAAAGAGGGGAGCAAAGGGAGACAGAGGAGATCCCGGTAAACCCCACCCAGGAGCGCCAGGACCCCCAGGAATACAAGGTAAGAGCTGGTGGCTATAATATTTGAAAAACAATGGAATTCTGCAAGCTTCATGCACGCACATGGACTGTAAAACAGTAGGTAATACTGAGCAAAGGTTACAAAGTGTTAGGGAGCAACAAGGAGCTGTAGGGCTTGGAGTTAGGCTACAGCTCTTGTCATGGGAGAGGCATTGTTAAAGCATCATTAACTCCAGTCATTTAACAGATGCTCTTGAACGAGAATGTAATAGGATTGCAACAGTACACATTAATTCAACCAATAGAACACATGCCCCCTGTGAACATGTACACACAGCTTAAAACAATAGTCCGTAACTGCTGTCACCCCCCATGAGGAATTCGGAGTAATTACAACACTGTTGGCGCTACTACATGAGGTAAGCCTTCGGTGATGGCGCACGGATTTGATTAATTCTGCTGTACGTCCAGGTTTTTTCTTGGCAGTAGAATCAACAACTGAAAGATTTTGCGGACGATTCTTGAGCTCCTGCACCAGTGTCAGTGTTAAATAGGTGTGAACATTAAAGGTGCTGCAAGGAACTTTTAAATATTTCTCATTTTGCAGTCTCTGATGCCTCTGATGATCGTAAATTACATTTAACAGCAAACAAGACCATCAGAGCAAAGTATGCTATTTGTTTATAGTTTTTCTTAATGCCTTTGTCACGGGTACGCTCACACAGGAACTACAGCTGGAGTAGTAAAAACACTACCGCTGTTGTCCAAATGGGGAGTGCAAGAATTAAAACAAACCGAAAGTTCCTCCGAGCACCTTTAAGTCCACATGTGTAGTAGTTTATAGAGTTCTTCAACATTGTTTTTAGTACCAAAGAAATCACTTTCATTCCCTACCTGATGATGTGTATCCCTCTCTCCCTTCCGTATAGGTCCTCCTGGTGTGGATGGCGTGGCTCGGGACGGCAGGCACGGCGAGAGAGGACCTCAGGGAGCAGCGGGAGAGGCCGGCCGCCCCGGTAAGGCTGGTTCGCAAGGCCTGCCGGGCTACTGCGAGGCGGCCATGTGTCTGGCTGCGTCCGCTTACACCTCCCCGAGACTACAAGAGGCCGGGACAATCAAAGGACCCGGTGTTTAGGGAGCTGTCTATCCATCATCAGCTCACAACACCTGAGAGGGAGAGAGGGGGGAGAGAGAGAGAAAGAGAGCGAGAGAGAGAGAGAGAGAGAGAGAGAGAGAGAGAGAGAGAGAGAGAGAGAGAGAGAGAGAGGCCGCTCTTCTCAGTAGGACAACATCAAGAATGAGGGTTTGGGGGGGGACAATAATAGTGACTGGGTTTAAAACACCCCTCCTCCTGAAACTGACAACCTGAAGTTTTTTAACTGGTGGGACATACACTGATTTGTATCCCTCCCCCCCCCCCTCCACACACACACACACATCACCATGACAACAGCAGCAGCTCACAGCCACCCACATCCTTGCTCAATTTTCTAGTGTTTTTTTTGGATGTCAGTGTGTCAGTCCCGTCCAAATAGCCCCAGCCTTGAAAAAAGGAACAGATTCATTTTGCCTCTCCTTTTCTCCTACCACCACCACCACCACCACCACCACCACCACCACCACAGTATCTACACAGTAGGAGCTGAAATCCAAGTGTGCTGTGAAAGGTGCTTTTCCTTTTCAACATGGTCACTTTAAATGGTTATACATATCTAATATCTTGTTTCAGATGTGTTTTTGTCATTTTAATGCCATGCCTCTCATGCAGCATTACACCCGATGCCTTGAAAGTATACAAAAAAGGAGCAATAAATGATTGAAGCCTATATTTACACTCAGTACTGTACTGTATTGTAAACGGTAGTATTTTCATCAGTGGGCTTCAGTGAAATCCCAATTTACCTCATGTGTACATTTCCCCCTTCCGTTCGATCCCTGCTTTCTACCCAAGTCTCATTTTAGAAACTAACGACTAGCTTTATCTACTCCTCTTGTTGCCTAGCAACAACATATCCCAATGGGCACTCCCATCTCCCACAATGCAGTGCTGTAAATCTTTGTAAATGTGTGTTGATTATTATGTAGAGAAAAAAGAATGGGTTATGATATGCACCAACAACAATCTTGTGTTAATGAATTCAGTGAGTAATAAAAAGTTCCTACAGATATAACAACTCTTTTCATAAGGAATCAGTCCGAATGTGCTCCCTATGCCACTGTCGACTTTCCACAGGGTCTCAGCGATTTAATGACTGATTCACTTTCATCAACCGAAGCTATTTATTGTTCTTCATATAATCATCTGTAAAGAGGTTTTTTTTCTGGCTGTTCAGGTCAACCCAAACCAATAAAGAGGAACCTTTTATAAAATCTAATGTACTTCTGTATCGTGTGGGGAATGGAAATGAGTGTCATCAGTTTGGCTCACCTCTTTCAGCTCGTCTTCTCTTCATTTCTCACATTCTTCCAAATCATTTAATAGTGTCAATGCATGCATGTAAACAAACTACCATACCATCAAAACTGCAGATGCTCAACAATTGTCAACTTTCTTGCACCACCATGGCCAAAAGTTCCCACCATTGAAAAATACTGCATTAAACAATGCAGGGCCATTGTTCAAATGCACACGTAAGCAACAAAACGTGCACAAATCTGCTTTTAAAATGTTTCTTTTCTCAAATATTACATAATACAACATATGTAAGGCATAGGGTAGGTTGGATTAAAATGACAGTAAAGAAATATTATACAGGAGAGTTGATGGACACACGGATGGACTGCTGAATGGGCTGAGGGAGGGGTCCCCTGGGCCAGAGCCTCGCTTTGAAGTGACGTCCAAGATGTGTTGTTGGAAATTCAAATAAAACAGCAACAAAGAGACATAAAAACAACATCAAAGAGACAAACCAACTACAAAGAGATGAAAAAAACAAAGAGATAGAAAACAACAACAACAAAGAGACAAAACCACAACAATGATATAAAACACACCAACAAAGAAATAAAAAAACAACTACGTAGAGGTGAAAAACAACTACAGAGATAAAAGAAAACTACATAGGGATGAAAAACAACTACAAGAAATAGAAAACAACAAAGATAAATAACTACAAAGAGATAGAAAAACAACAACAAAGAGATAAAGAACAACTACAAAGAGATAGAAAAACAACTACAAAGAGATAGAAAACAACAACAACAAAGAGATAAAGAACAACTACAGAGAGATAGAAAACAACAACAAAGAGATGAAAAACAACTAAATAGAGAAAAATAACTACAAAGATTGACAACAAATACAAAGAGGGTCAAAACTATAACTGCATGTATGTACCTGGTGGCCCGCTGCCTGTACCATAATGCTTCAGTGTAGTTGGGCAACAGTATTGCAATAGGGTTTTCTACAAAACAGGTTGAAAATGATAACCACACGACACAGCCTCTTTGAAAAAGCAATTTAATTCAGCAATTAGTTGAACATATTCCATGGATTAGCTTGTGAGAAACAAAAGTCTGGCTCATAGTTTTAACTGCTGATTTAACTACAGAAATGGGAAGATAGTGGTAGTGATGTATGACTATATAGACTTTTATAGACAGAAATGATGACAAATAACAGAAAGCAACCGCAAAACACAGTAATAACATTCAATAAGACAATATTTTCTTTCTCTTTCTCTATCTTTACGTGATTGTGAGCACTTGGTGCCAGTGCTCAGTGTATACTTGTGGTGAATGGGCTGAATTATTGCTCTTAAACAAGTGCCTGGTGAGGCAGACAGATGGCTAGTAAAGGTACTTTGGTATACAAAATGAGATGAGATAGTTTAAAATGGCTGTATTTCCAAACAGAGCGCAGTCACAATTAGAAATAATGAGCTTTACCAACAGGCTTGACAAAGCCAATATGCTCTCTTGCGTAAACACAATTTTTCTTCTATAAATAATTTGACTTTTACCAAACACATTATTCCATTTTGAAAGCTTATAGATCTTTAAAAAATATCCCTTTGGCATTTGTGTTGCTTTTTCATCTATGGACAAAGAAAAATAAGTGGCTAGCCATGCGTATGTCTTTTATCAAATGTGTAGAAAAAGTATAAAAAAGCCACTATATAAATATAAATATATACAAAACAGTCAATCCATCAAAGAGGGCATGAATGCAGGCTTTTGACATCTGTTTCTACAGAACTGAAATTCATTTCTCGGGGTATTCTCTTACAGGTCAAATCCAAATATGCTTCACACCAAGCACACACACTTAGACAGAAGTATTAGAAATGCAAAGGAAGCACTCCAAATGTGATTCTGTGAGAAAGGCGAAAAAAGATGGAAGAGGTGGAAGCAAAGCGCTACGATACGAGTGTGTGTAGTCTGTTCCTACAGGTTTAGGCACAAGAAAATGAAAAGAAACAAAGCAGAAGAGGGCAGAATTAATCAAGGAGAAGAACATAATACAGATTGTGTTTCTTGCCATCTCCCCTGGGTTGTTTGAAAATGTGCAAAAGGAGTGAAACAGTGAGAAAAAGATGCAAGTCCCAAATGCAGTAAAATACCAATACATTGGCATTTATAGGGGAAAAGAATGCAACGCAATAAAAGGGAGCTGCTGGTGCGTCTTTACAGGGCCTCATTCCAGCCGGGGCCTTCAAAGATAATTTGTGGATTTGTACACACAATTACAGTAGAAAAAAATCACTGTCTGTGAATCTAGACAATTCCAACAATAAGGGAGCTGCTTTATATGTATCTTAAGGTATGATTTGATCACTTTGGGTAACGGTCTTTGGCTGCCTGTGTGTTCTCCGTAGTCTTTTTTTCACGTCAGTCCCCTCTGCCCCTCTCTCCTGAATCAGCTTGAGCCCTCTACCAGGGGCCCTTGCCTGTTGGTGGGCCCTTGTGGTGGTATTCTGGTTGACGGCCCCCACAGTCTCCAGGATTACAACGCCCATCACTTCCTCTTGAGCCGGTCTGTCCAGAAGGGCCAGGGATGCCAGGGACCCCCTGCTGACCGACAGGACCTGGGGGACCCATTTTACCATAGCCTTGAGGGCCCGGTATACCTGGATAAAGACAGGGGAATGTTGTGACTGTAGAACTGTCACTACCGTGGTAACCCCAACAGGGAAATATTCAAAAAGACAGACCAACATCTCGAGGGAAAAGGAAAAGTTTCAGAAATAAGAATATTCACATCTTGCGATTAATTTCCCTACGGTATTTGACCCGAGTTTTTTAATGACATTTAGCAGTGTTGGTAGTCGGATTTCTAACCTTTGGTCAGAGCCAGGCAAGCTGCTTATTAAAGAGATCCTATTATACTACTTTTCTGGTCTTCATTTCTTGTTAAAAACTGCTATAGAGCAGCCTGACACGAATCACATCACAAAAAACTATGTAGATTTTCGGGACACTCTTCCTCTTACCCTAGCGAGCACAGCAGTCTCTCTCTACACACTGCTTTGAGCTTCTCCGCCCCTCCCCCGTCCCCCCCGCCCCCCCTGCTGCAAACCCCACTCCGTTGTGATTGGTTACCTTCCTTCCAGCAGCGGGAAATTTTCAGGAAGCTGGGGGCATGCAGCCGGAGCTTGCCTGAGCGGCAGCATTACCATGCATGGAAACATGACAGAAACGACCCGAGCGTGACAGAAACAATCCGGAAATTTGAACGAGTTTGGCTCGACCGGCTGCCATAGTGTTAAGTGCTCTGCATAGCCACCCCAGACGGTCAGCAGGGAATACGTCGAAATGCATGGACGTAATTATTTGATACTCTAGTATGGTTAAACATGACTATAAATCATTATAACAACGTTTATAGGTTATAAGTCGAAAAGTATCATAGGTCCTCTTTAAGCTTAACATTTACAGTACAGAAATGATATTGGTATCAATCTATCTTCTACATCTACATCTCTGCAAACAAGCAGTGTATGTCAAAGGAGAACATTAAAAAAACACAACAAAATTCTACTTTGATAATTTTTATGTGAGCATGGTTGCTTGTTCAAATAAAAACCCGTCAACCGGAAAATAAATAAACGGCCCCATTTGAAGTGACTGCAGCTGCTAATGTGCTACTTTAGCCAAAGCTGATGATTAAGGACTCTCAGATGTTGATTTGAGGGGTAGGAATTAGCTTGGTAATTTTCAATTACGACCATTTGAGCAGAAATAAATATCACTTCAAGCTACAAGCTGGTTATTTACTAATCAACAACAAATGATAACTTCAAGCAATTAGCATGACTTATGTCAAGCTAGCCAGTTCTGCCGAAAAGGATTTAGCATCAGGTGTAGATTGCAATTTTGCATGAAGCACCTGTCTAGTGGATGGTTGTTGTGCCTCAATACAATGTGACAAAATAAGTGATTTACTCAAACTGTAATTACAATTTAAATATTTAAAGGTCATATTATGTCCATTTTCCCGTTCATTGTCCCTTTATGACATCATAAGGGGAGATACATCTGATGAAGGTTTTAGAACACAGGTTCTCAGAAAGGCAATGGTGGAGACAAAGAAGACGGGTTGTTTTTTGTCATACTTTGGGAGTCCTCAGTCACATCAGGGGACCCATACAGATGTAAAAACATGAAAAGGTGTATTTCACATAATAGGTGACCTTTAAGTAAGAACTCGGCAGGGTAACAACACTATGCACTTGCATATGGCCGTCCCTTTTTCGCTGATGCCCAAACTAAATAGCTACTGCTGTACTTCTTATTAATCAAATCAATGGACCGGGGTGGGGGGTATTACCTGGTGCTCCTGGAGGTCCTGCATCTCCCATCTCTCCTACACCTTTATCTCCTTTTTCGCCATTTGGTCCTCTTGGCCCTATAGAAAGAGAGTGACACATTCTGACCACATGACACTACACATAGCAAATGCTTGAAACATTATAGCTATAACTGACAAGCCTCACCTGGGCCTCCTTGGTGTCCTGGCCGGCCTTGTCTGCCCATCATTCCGGGGCCTCCGGGTCCACCTGGGGGCCCTTGAATACCCGGTGTTCCATCTTTCCCTGGGGCCCCGGGTCGACCTGGCGACGACACAGTTTCTGGCCTCTGCATCTGAGACAAGTAGTAGGCCATTCTCTCTGCATAGGGGGGAAACATGCAATAACCAACAATGATTCAACAGTGGCATCAGCAAACAAAGGTGTCCCAGAGGAAGGATGAAACAATGCTTTGAAAGATCTGAAGAGGAAATGAATGATGCTCTAGTCTAGAAATCGCAGCGTTATGCACATTGGAGCACGTTGTGCACATTTAAATGTGCATTTGCAAAGATTAGCAACATGCCCTCACCATCAAAGACCTTGATGACCTGCTGGCGGATGAAGTTCTTGATTTCATCATAATTGACTACAGCCTGTTGAGAAAGACAAAAGGGAAAACATCAATCAATGTAGATAATTATTATTTTTCTATTATTTACAATAGCAGATGGAGCTAGTGAGTGCCTCTGGCCACTGTTTTTTCACCTCTTCTCGCAACCAAGCTGGATTGGATTGTAAGATTAAATGTTAAAGATGGAGTCAGCAACTCTGGAGAAGGCTTGTTGTCAAAATCATTTAAAGTCAAAATCTCTCAATATCTCATTGTTAATACACATAAAAAGTGACAACAAGCGTTCTCTAGAATCGCTGACTAAAGCGACAGCTACAGTGCTAATGAAGTGTAATTAACTCACATCATTTCCTGGTGACCCAGGAGTTCCAGCGGTCCCGGGGGTGCCCGATGAGCCCGGGTTTCCCCTCTCCCCTCTGGGTCCGGCCGGGCCCATCATGGGCTGTGCGTCTTTGGCGTGGTAACCTCCCATACCACCACCAGGGGGCCCTGGTCTGCCTCTCTCCCCAGGAGCACCCCTCTGGCCTGCTGCCCCTGCCTCACCCTGGGAAACACACACATACATACAGGTAATGCGAGTATAAAAAGACAATCCCTGTGTTTTTTTACTATTCTACATACTACAGCTGACAATAAAAAAGTATGTAGTTTGCATGGAAATAATTGATATTTAACCCTAAATAAAAATAACATAAAAAACGGTTCAACATTCTGCTGAAGGTAAGATAAGAAGATTGACACTCAGGTTTGTGCGCTACATATGAAGCTACAGAAAGGAAATA
Organism: Ammodytes marinus; assembly: GCF_949987685.1. NCBI lineage: Eukaryota > Metazoa > Chordata > Actinopteri > Uranoscopiformes > Ammodytidae > Ammodytes > Ammodytes marinus. The sequence continues at coordinate 16,516,778 of NC_137221.1, forward strand.
ATAGCTTTGGTTAGCATTAAGAGGCTAGAAACTGTGAAATAGGCCTACATAGCCTGGCTCTGTCCAAAAGTTGAAAAAACATCTGCCTATCAGCTCTTTTTAAAGCTAAGCTAAGAAACAAATTCAATCTTGTTTATTTAATCAATACAACACAGGTTGTGGCTAGCTGTTTCCCACTGCGCCATTGCATTGCGCTAAGCTAAACCATGCTAAGCTAACCATCAAATGCCTCAATCTTCTCATCTAACTCTCAGGCAAAAAGCCAATGTCTATCTGTATTTAACACTTTCTGCTTGTATTTAGCACGTGTATTTCTTCTGTGGACTCTGAGAAGCATATGAAGCCGATTTAGATGCAGCAGTTGCTTTACAATATCACTCTCCACACGGCAGAGCCCGCTTTCAATTCACTCAAAATAACAGCCATGCTACATTAGCGACACTGATTCATGGAGGACAAAGCAGCCCATAATGGACGTCTAATGTTTACATGTCACGACGAGACAAGCGACTCTTGAAATGGAGAGGAAGGGAAATAGAATGGAGGAGTCTGCTCTTGCCTTTCTCCACTGTTCTCTGTGCGGCTTAAAACCCTGACAATGCCGTCCTGTCAGCGTGACAAATAGCCTCATCTAGCATCTCCCCCTCATGCTTAATAGCATTATCCCAGAGGCAGAGAATAACTTCATCACTGTATCCACCTACGGTACTGTAAGCATGTGCCACAGAAGAGGGCTAGCAGGCGGCCGGGTTGCCAGTTGGGAGTGGGGTGAAGTGAGGTGGGTGGGTAGGTGGGTTACTGAACTGATGACTGTGTTAAGTGTGGGTGCTGAGCGGGCAGAAATGGAGAAAGCAAGCGTGTTTAGCACCGTATAGTAAGTCTCCCTCAGTTGAAATAAAAAAAGACCAGCAATCTGGCTGAATTCAGATAGTCCACGGAGGCGATTGAAGATTGATGCTAAGCTTGACAACCCGCTGTACCCCCAAGAGTCGGCTCTTACCTTCTGACCCATCTGCCCGCAGTCCCCAGTACCGCCTGGAGAGCCCTGTCAAAACAAAGAATGATGTATCCTTCAGCGTGACAAAATATACACATCAACACATCGATCTCTTAAATGCTTAAAAGGGGGGGCACACCACACCGGACATTACTCACATCTTTACCAGCAGCACCGTCGTTGCCCGGCTCTCCCTAAAAGACAAAGGGAAAGCAGTAGGAAAGAAAAATATTAAAAGCCCAGTATGTAATATTTCTTCGCCAGGAGGCTAACGATCAATACAGTCACCAAAGACACATTAAGAAGTAGACGTAAAATGAGAGGTATAGGCTACTAACCATTGGCCCCGGGTGCCCGGGTGGTCCTGAGAGTCCACCCATCCCTGGAATGCCCCTCTCACCAGCTTGGCCCTTATCGCCTTTAATACCCTGCAGAGGGGAAATGGAGAATTCACATTTTATGCTATTATTTGCATGTTTCACAGCAGGGGTAGAATTCCAATTGTGTCTGGCTCTCTCCCACACACACACACACACACACACACACACACACACACACACACACACACACACACACACACACACACACACACACACACACACACACACACACACACACACACACACACACACACACACACACACACACACACACACACACACACACACACACACACACACACACAAGTATAGCTCATAATGCATCATTTTAATACTTTTTCTTAAGGCACATTCATTTTAACTTGTAAATATTTAAATTAAGATACCCTACCCCGATCTACTGTCATCAATCTTCTTTATCTCTTTCAGTACGTGTAGCTCTGTCAGAATGTATTGCGTTCATAATTGATGTTATCATTATTTGCTGTGCTCAGTGCTCTCTATTCACTGTATTTTATTCTGATCCATAACGCATATTTGGCTTACAGAAACAATCCATCTTCCCCTTGGGTTATGATAAAAATTCAGCTCAGTTAATGTTATTGTCCATTTCTTGACTATTATGAAGCTCGAAGGTCACATGTTTCATTAAGAGCATTTCTCTTACCACTCCTGATGGCCCAGGCGGTCCTGGTGGTCCGGCTGGCCCTGTAGAGCCCTAAATGAGACACATATTTATTCATGTATTCATGTTTATTCACACCTAACACAATATCAAAAGACAATAACATGTACTGAACTTACAAGGTGGCCGGGGGGTCCGGGTCTTCCCAGAGCTCCTGGGGTACCGGGATCCCCCTATGAAAGGTCAGAGATGGAGCATTAAATACCTTCAGGGTTAAACTGACTCTTGCTTTGGTCTTGTAGGCCTATACACAGATTATCAATGTGCTCTTTAGTCTTTATACAAATCCACCCAAGCAAACGTACTCACCTCATGTCCTGCTCTGCCTGATGGTCCAGGCGGACCTGTGGGTCCAGGTTCACCCTGAAGGCATGGGAGAAGTAGTTGAGTTTTACGAGTTATTTATTTGTCGCTTAAATGATTTTTTTTAATCGCCACAACAAATGTTCAACTATTTCTGAAACTCTGTCTAATTTTTCCTCCGATAATCATACATTACATGTAACAGCAAACAAGAGCATCAGTGCAAATAGTCCTATTTGTATATATTTTTTCTTTATGCCTTTGTCATGGGTACGCTCAGTCGGGAACAACAGCTTGCGGAGTAAAAGCACTACTGCTTTTGTCCAAAGGGGGTGCAAGAATTTGTAGAATACGAACTGAAAGTTCCTTGGAGCACCTTTAATAAAAAAAAAGTTATAAAAATGTAACAGAAGTGTGAGTTGAATGCAACCGCCCTTCTTCAAATGGAAACTCAAAACAATGAGGCGGGACATACAGTACATTAAACCCAGACAAGTTTTTATAATTATCAGTTTAATGAAACATCTTGACCTTATGCGGAAGCAACAGGCAGCAGCTGGGAGCAGACAAACAAACAGACATAGTGTGGATGGTAAAGCAAAGAGTTGTTGGTTAACCTTCTGTCCGGGGAAGCCGACATGGCCAGTCTTTCCTTTGAATCCCTGAGGAGAGACATCAAAGAGAATGGGATTGGTACTGTATCAAAATTCACAAAGTCGAGGCTGGGCAGACGTGTCTTTGAAAAATCCTGAACACCTGCTCTTGGGTAGAACACAAACTGAGATAAGGAGAGAGAGAGGGAGAGAGAGAGAGAGAGAGCAAGAAAGAGAAAGAGAAATAGAGAGAGAGAGAGAGAGAGAGAGAGAGAGAGAGAGAGGAATAAAAAAGGAATTTAGGGAGGGAGAGAGGCAGGTGAAGTTCGGCGAAGCTGAATACATTACGTGAAAAAAATAACTATCTCTGCTGTGTCGAAATAAAGGACAAAGAAGTTCGGAAGATCTTAAAGGACGATGGAAGTTTCAAATGGGGTCACATCACATGAGCTGATAGATGCAACTCTATACAGACTCAGTAATGATTGCACATACTGAAGTCGCGTGCCAACATGGGTGGAAATGGACAAAAATAAGAAGTGACAGTCTATGCTAATTCACGGCATAAGTAATACATTTAGACAACCACACCTGTCTTTACACTGTTCTACACATATGCAATTTTTTAATCCAAAATGCAAGTCACAATCTATCGAGCACGGAATATTCAACCATCGTAGTTAAATCCATCTTTCCATTAATGGCTCTAGATAGGCTTTCAATGAACTAGGGTTTATTCATGCGGGCTGATTTGCATGCTGATTTGCTGCATGTGATAGTGAAGGTGAGCCATGGCAATGCAATTCTAATGCATTGTATAACAAGTATGCCTCCAAGATTGTAACTATCAAAACAAGCTACTGCATAATGAAAAATAATGAGGCACCGCTGATGCTAATGTCTGGAGGGACAACATTTACCAGCAGCTCTAAAGGTATTCACATTTTAACAGGAGTAAGAGTCTACTGCCATGCTAAGTGAGCTACTCTCCAAGTCAGGTCTTAAGACATTGAGCTGAATGCCAAAACATCTAAGTTTAAAAAGAGTCACTAGCGTGCTAACATTAGCTAATCAGCAGTAAACACAAAGTACAGCTGATGATGATGGAATGTCATTATTCATTGTGCAGGTCGTAAAGCAAATTAAAATAAAGCTTGACCTGATGATGGTTCTAGACTAGAGGACGTTAGTGACATTAATTCTGAGGGGGACGTGAATGTCTGCACCGCATTTCATGGCACTCCATCCAATAGTTGTTGGGACAAATTGCTCCAAAACCACACATGTGAACCTCAAGGTGGCACTAGAGGAAAAGTCATGGAACCATGGATATGTGTACCTGACTTGATGGCAATGAATTCAACAGTTTTCTAGACATTTCACTTAGAAACACAGGGTTCATCCCACAGCGACCGTGAGTGTCCATCATTTCACACCAGTCAATCTATAAGATGTTGAAATTTTTTAGCTGGATAATAAATTGTTCTGCTGGTAATGCCAAAAGAAAAAATATGGAGGATACATCTTCTGAGGAATATTTCACAAAATGTCATGGCAATCCAATCGAATAGGATGGTTTCGATGGGTTGGTAGGCGATCAAACCAACCAACATTGAAACAAAAATGTAATATTTTTTATGTTAGAATCTGATCTTTGGATAGAATGTAGTGTTGTTGTTTAACACGGCACAAGTATGCCGATAAAGAATCACATCAGGTCATGTAGATATTGGAAGAAAAATACTTACTGGTATTCCTCGCGGTCCTGCTGGGGCTGGAGGGCCTGCTTCTCCCTGATATCAGCGTCAAAAGGTCAACAATTACACGCATGTCTTCAACTACACCCACTACTACAGCATGACTCCACTGTTCCGTTTGGTTTATTTTGCTTGTGTGTGTGTGTGTGTGTGTGTGTGTGTGTGTGTGTGTGTGTGTGCGCACGGCAAACAGTGTGACCACTGCAGTATGTGTGCGACTCACCCGCAGCCCCGGCTTCCCATCTTTTCCATCCAAACCCTCAATGCCAGGGGGGCCCTTTCATTGCAAAAACACAGCAAGGGAGGACAGATCAGAATTGTGGATTGCAATTCCAGTTAACAGATATGTTGAAATGGTAAATGTAAAACAATACCATTAGCCCTGGTGAGCCTGGTGAGCCTTGGCCCCCACTTGGACCCTGATTGCCTTGGGTGCCATCATTACCCTTTGAAAAATAAAGAGATTTTCAGTCAAACAAATGCTCATTTCTCCATGCAAATTTAGAAATAATGTGTGGTGTGTCTATACTCACTTTTTCACCCTTGAGACCAGTGTTCCCTTCCCTTCCAGATTTGCCTGGTGGACCTGGTGCACCCTAAAAATACACACAGTATAATATACAAAGTCAGTACAACTATTCCAAAGACGAGAACATGAATTAGAGGAGTTACTTTACTACATACTGGTGGTCCGGAGAAACCTGGTGGTCCTTGGAAACCCTTTGAGATAAAAAGAAAAGGAATGAAAATGAATATTTGTTTGTTTTGCTTCTCCTAGACACATTTTTTAAATTGTATGTTTCAGCTCGGGTCACACATACCTGTTCCCCTTTGCCACCTTCAGGCCCAGCTGGTCCTTTGTCTCCTTTAATGCCCTGCACACACAGAACGGATCAAATTATTTGTCAGTTTTGTAAAGATAAATGAAAAAAAAAATGTTTCCTTTCTCCTTTTACAATTATGTGAGTTAATATCTGACCAATCTCTGTATGTACACATTAAAGTATGGATCTATATATGAATGTATACACTTTTTTTATTGGGGGGGGGGCTTCCCAACTTTTTTTCTTGTTCTTCTTTTTTATGTATTCATTTTCATTTTGTATTCATTATATGTATGTACTTCATGTCTTCCTGTTGTCCTTGTCAGCAAATGTTTTGTTTGTTCAATTGAAAAGGTGGACTATAATTTCTCATTGCGATGAACTGTAAATCTGAAAGTGTTGATCGTAAATCGAAGAATAATTGTCCAAGAAAATAGTAAAAGAAAAGTAAAATAAAAAAACTGTAAGCAAAATAAAATATATATTTTAAAATAGATGTTTGATGAGACACTGACCGGTGGGCCGTCCTGTCCTTTCGCCCCACAAGCTCCAGGAGGACCCTGCAGAACGGGCAAGAAACATTAGCCGGTGATGTAGAACATGCTAGCAGATGCAATCGTAAATGTTACATAACAGTGACGGCATAATGGCTTACCGATTCACCTTGGCTACCAGGACTTCCTGCGCTCCCACGTTCACCCTTCATTCCCTTGAACCAAAACAAATCCACTCTTAAATCAATGACAGTTCACATTGACAGTTCACATTGACAGTTCACATTGACAGTTCACATTGACAGTTCACATTGCTCTGTAACCAGCTGTCCATCCAATACAAGCCCATCAAGTCACTCTACATCCTACAGTTCCTTTTAATAACGTGCACGGCAATGAGAACAACTTACATGCAGTCCGGGCGGTCCCATGCCTCCTGGGTAGCCGGGTGTACCAGAAGAGCCCTGAGGCAAAAACATGGCGCAGTCAATCAAAGTATATAGGTGGGGGTAGAGAGCAAAGCAATCATTTTAATGTTGTCATCTCAGGGCCTCTGATTGGCAGATCCTCACCTGCTCGCCCTTCATTCCCGGGAGGCCGTCTGACCCTCGCTCGCCCTGCAGACCCTGAGAGACGATGGGAGAAGGGGATGATTAGAACATGGAGGGGAAGGATGTGTGATATGCGTGTCATGGAGAGAGAGAGAGAGAGAGAAAGAGAGAGAGAGAGAGAGAGAGAGAGAGAGAGAGAAAGGCTCCTCTGGTGGGGGAATGAGCCAAGGACAAGGCTATAGGCAAGGCAGCAAATATCAGACAGCTAACTGGAATAAATATATATATATATACCGTCTAAATTTGATTTTTCGTCCCCCTGCTCCACACACCTCTCTCTCTGCGAGGAGATTCGGGTGATGGGGATTTAGGGTCTGCGATGGTGATAGCCAGAGGAGGAACATTGCGTGCTTCCTTGGTCCAGCCGGTCCGGTGAATTCAATTTTCTTTATTTTCCCTCCCCGAAAATGATAGAGGTGTTTTGCTTCCCTATTCCCTTCCCTTACGGTGTTGCACAATGAGGGTCACATTCGATAATAGTCTCTGGAAATTCACTTTTTTAATTAATAATCTGTGTTTTTATTGCATGTGTATACTCTGTCTTGAAGCTTAATTATTGTATCATCGTCTTAGACTTGAACTGTACACAACTCAGCCCGGCCCTCTTTTGTTATATCGGTCATACTCCTGTGTCTGTCTGCTGTCTATGGATTCATTTGTTGTATGGTGTCTGTGCACTGTTAAAATTAAATGGGCCCTTTGGGGATACATGAAGTTGTTTGAACTTTGAACCTAAACATTTGACCAAAGCTGCAGCCTTTATTTAGTAATCCACCTTACATTCACACGAACAAAGAAAAGGAGCAGCACACGGGGGTTATGTGTTACCAAGCAACGCAATCACAGAGAAAAAAATAGCTATATTTCCCAGTCTCTTAATTGATTATTTAATGTTTGTTATTAATATGCATGTGCGAGTGTGTTCTGTTGCCCAGCAACAGCTGCTGTAAGCGTAAAACAGATGAATGCGGGAAGGAGAGAATGCATAAAAAACATTTCTAAATAAAAAATGTGTTGTTGAAAGATCGTCACGAGAGATGCTCACACAATGATTGTACAGTGGTGGCAAATGCGTGCGATAATTAGCTGCTCTGGATCGTCCCTTTAGAATAAATGGTTAAACAGTTGAACTTCAAGGAACGGTAAGAATACTGAGAGATTTAAGATTAAGCAGTAGCAGTATGATTGGTTTGTTAGTGTGATTACTGAGGGTTGTAATTTAGAGAAAGTAATTAGTAATTGATCATACTGAGTGAGGAGAAACTAATTAGTGGCTGATCATTGGGACTAACTTCCTCCCTATTGAATATATGAGTAATATATTCATCAGCGGGGTCTCACTCCACTCCCCTCTCCCTCACACACAGTACAAACAGACACACAGCAGCAGCACACAGCAGTAGATAACACCTGCTATATAAAGTGCTACTACGCCGCAAATGGGATTCCACGGAGCGCTCACACAGCTCATCCATTTAGCATCTCCGTTCTCCTGAAACAATAAATCCGTACTAGGAGGGAAAGAGAGAGGGAGGAGGAGGAGGTCTGCAAAGGCAAGTCCCACTCTCCATCACTTAGACGGGGGGAATAATTGAACAACGGGAGAACGAGAGACCGTTTCCTCATCTGAAATAACTTTCATTAAAGGGGCCACGGATAGAACAGGCTGCCGGCTAGGGCAAAGACAGTGTAATCAAGAGGGCTGCTCGATTCTTTTTTAAAGTGAGGTGATCTGTATTAGGAGAAGGTAAAAATAAGCGTAGATAAAGTAATGTACAATATCTTAGGTACTGCTTTGTACCAGTTTGAGCTACTTTTGCCATAAGTTCACAATTTCTATTTCAGGCTACTTTATAATTCTGCTTCACATCATTTAAAGGAAAACAAATATTGGACGCTTCACTCCACTACATGTATTTGACAGCATTAGTCACTTTTCAGATTTAACATACACACATACATACATACATACATACATACATACATACATACATACATACATACATACATACATACATACATACATACATACATACATACATACATACATACATACATACATACATACATACATACATACATACATACATACATACATACATACCGACAACAAAAAAATTCCACCTTCATTCCATTTAAATGACACTACTTTTCTTTTACAGTGTTGCATCATGGGTATTGTTTTGTAACCTCATTTGTATGTAACTGAAGGGACAGAGTAATTGATTTATCGTTTACTTACTGATTTAAAAAATTGAAAATTAAGTTGGAAGTGTGAAAAAAACTTACATTGGATCCAGGTGGGCCCTGAGGACCGGGGAAACCGGGAGGTCCCTGTGGACAGAGAACAGTGTCAGGTGGGAAAATGCAATCAATATACACCTGTGGTTAAAGCTGTTTCCTGACGATTAAGTGAATAGCTTGTGTGTGTGTGGCTGTGTCTTGATTCAGAGACCACGCACTTGGTAGGACGCAGTCTCGCGGTCTATGAAGGCTATAGCCTATGAAGGCCGATTTTAAGGCCGGTTTTAAGGCCAACGAGCCTTGTTAAACGAGACGGTCTCCGCAGGTCTCCGTTTACGAGCATTTCCGGTTTATGTAACAAGCCGTTACCTTGCGTGACGACTCGCCGCTCCTGTGCTGCCTAGCAACCCTGATTGCTGCCAACGGAGACAGCCCTGTCAGCGGAGGAAAAAAGAAAAATAAGTTGTCTACCAGACGAAAAGAAAAAAAAGTACAAGAAAAAAAGAAAGGAAGATAAAAGTTAAGAAGATGGAGCAACACGTTGCTGTTTTGTTATTTTTTATTTTATTTTATGCAATCTCTGAAAAAAACGCAATGAATCTTGGGATATGTTGGGCCACGAAGGATACATCTGATGCAGCCTTCAAAACTGCTTCAAAACCGTGAAACGAAGGCTGCATTTCACGACCGCATATGAGGAGCCTTGCAAGGAGCCTTGCAAATGGGACAGCCTTTGCGCGCCGCTATGACGCAATCGGTCTTCAAATGCAGCCTACGAGGCCGGTTCCAAGACCGCAACCCCTGAATCAAGACACAGCCTGTGTGTGTGTTCTGTGCTACAGTGTGCAACATCTACCTGCCTGACACCAGCAGGGGGCTCTGTGAAATCAGTGAAAAGTGGCAAACACAAGCTCCACTCAAGTCCATTCAAATAACTCATAAAAAATAAATCTGATCCTCTCCCTCAAAAAAACACTGAAAAACTATTGTCAAGCATGGAATATAATTCACTTTATAGTTTTCAAACATTGCTGTAGTGATTGGTAAGTTTAAGAAAGATGTATTCATGAAAGCACTGGAAACACGTGTTATACTGTATGTCTGCGTATTGGTACTGCGGGCACATCCTAACAGTAGATAAGGATATCAGACTCTACAGTCTACCATAACAGCTTTCTACTCATGTCATTAAGAGGAAAAAATGTGTTTTGACTTAAACCAAGGAAAAACACTTACGTTTCTTTACATAAAGGTAACATACTATGATTCGAAATTGTCATTTGGGACATCATAAGGGGAGAGAAATCTGACTGGGGGCCCATATTAATGTTAAAAAAAACGTTAAAAATATATGCATATTGCATAATAGGTGACCTATGAATAAGCTTTGCAGCAGTTAAAGTTGAGCTATGTTACTAAAACCCTGAGGTTTGACAAAAGCCTCACCAAGTTCCCTGGCATTCCTGCTTGGCCTCTTTCTCCTTGTGCACCCTGTTGTAAAGATACAGGGAGAGAGGTGATGGGTAATGTCATTTGGATTCGCCTTTTACATACAAGCAACGGCCGACATGCAAACATACTCTCAATACAATATTATAAACAATATACTCATAAGAAAAAAACACAGTCACAGACTCACTTGCTCTCCTCTATGTCCAGGTGATCCAGGTGTTCCAGGGATTCCAGGTTGCCCAGCGTAGGATCGGTCACCCTATATGATGAAAAGACAAAAATGTACCGGCAAAATGTGAATGTGAAAATTAATGTGTGTGTAAGTATCCGTGTGCATATTGTCCATGGACTATGACAATGATCTCCACTGACCACGGCTTGTGTCGCCTGCTCTCTCTGCAGTCTCTCCAAACACTGAAAGCAGACGTGATATTAAGTTACAAGAGTAATGCCTCACTGCTGGCACTTTATTATGTCAGACTGACAGCTATACAGTTACATTTGAAGCATTAGGGTAACACTGAAATACTTAAAGTTGTTACGAGGAACTTTTCAATATTTCTGATGATCATAAATGACATGTAACAGTGAACCTGACTATCAGTGCAAAGAATTCTATTATTTTTTTATAGTTTTTCTTGATGCCTTTGTCATGGTTACACTCACCCAGGGAACTACAGCTGGCATAGCAAAAACACTACCGCTTTTGTCCAGAGGGGGTACAAGAATCAACACAAACTGAAAGTTCCCTCGGAGCACCTTTAAATGTAACACAAATTAAATGTATTTAATTCCCCTCCAAGTCTCACCTTGTCACAGCTGTCCAAGGTGGTTACGCCTGGCTTGCCCTCGTCTCCTTTTTCTCCCTTAGCACCAGAATTGCCCGGCACCCCTGGTTTCCCTTGGGAACAGCCTCCCTCACACTCCTCCTGTGTTATGGATCACACATGCACACACACACACATGTAAACATGCGTAAGTATACAGTACATCCAACAAACACAAAACAAAAACGGAGTAAAAAAGAACCCCCTCCACTCAGAATGCAATTGTACTCATGAACTTACAGCACCGTCCACTGCAGTTTCGTCTTGAGGCAGCTGGTCTGGTCCGGTGGGGGTGTACTACAGAAGGGGCAGGGCAAAGGAAATTAAATTAATATTCATTTAAGAACTTTATGGCATTAAAGGTGGAGTCAGTGATTCCGGAGAATGTTTGTTGTCAAACTCTCTTTATGTCAACATCAGTGAGTATCTCCTCATGATTCGCTACCTGTCTGTACTTTGTGTTAATACTTCATCTTTTTTTTTTTTTTTTACAGCGCACACACAGTACCGATCATGAGGGGATATTAAGTGATTTTGACAAAAGTAATTTTGACAACTTAGAAGACAATATTTAAGAGGAAGTTTAAATGTTAAAATCATTGGGGCGCCCTTAGCTCAGTTGGTAGGGCGTACCCCCATGGGCCTCGGCCAGCAGCGGAACCGGGTTCGATTCCAGCCCGCGGTCGTTCTCTGCATGTCACTCCCCTCTCTGCCCCATTTCAACTCTGTCTCTACACTATCGATAAAGCATAAAAATGCCAAAAAAATATCTTAAAAAAAATATGTCTTTGCATATGAGGCCAGAGTTTTCCAAATGAATTGGTTTAACTAAATGTTAGCAGATAAACACCAGAGAATGCATCAAGACCTCAGGAACCCATGCCAAGTAATGGCCGATGATGACCTGCAGTCTTTACAAAAAAAAATTGTAAAGAGCAAAACGTGGCAACAGAAATCACAACAGAAACATCACTGTATCTGCCCATGCTCACTGTACGTCCACACAAACACACATACTTGATTATGTGCAAGTTCACGTAAAAAACAAACACAAAAAACAACAGGGACAAATGCCACAATGAAGTTATGCTGTTTATTTATAGTACGTTCTGAAATTTAAAAAAAACGCTCACTCCACAACAAGCCCAATCACATTTACTGTGAAAGGCAGTGTGCTCCCTATCCAAGCAGTGGGACACTCTCCACTGAGGAGAGTCTGTCAGGACCTGGCCTGGCTCCAAAGTCATTGCAAAGCCATTTGACATTGTTCAAACTGGGAGCCATTAGCCCCTTTTACACAGCCAGTGAAAGCCGGGAATATGCCGGAATTTCGGCCCTCCGCCCTGCTGTTTAAATGCGACCGTTGCGGAACGAGGGAAGAAAGGTGCGAGAGATTGTTCCGGGAATTTTGCTACCACGGGGGGTAGTAAGATTCCCAACACAATCAGTTCCGCCTCTCTGTTTAAATGCTCCAGCTTGTTGTTGCGGAACAGGGGGGCGCAACAACAAGCTGCATGCTATTGGCCACTAGTAGCTAGAACAAAGCCTTTGTTAAAAAAAAAAGAAGGTTCTCTGTAATTACATGTATAAGGACTTGTTAGAGGAAGTGATACGTTTGACTACCCATATTAGGGCAAAATGTAATCTCGATATGTGTTTGCAGGTAAGGGGTATGGAGGGCAGAAGAAGACAACTTTTCACTCTAGGGAAAACGTCTTAGAGTGAATAAAAGTATTTTGCAACTCTGCAATAGTTCAGAGCTTACACTGCAACTCGGTCAAATTTAAGTGTGTCCTTTCCTTTCAATATGCGATCAATCAACACCTCTCCTGCAGACTTTCTACAAGATCACTCTCAAATCTTTTCCAGAGTGTTGTACTGACTCAGAACCTCTTTCCTCCTTTAAAGTGCTACTTAAATTCCTTTGTTGAAGGAGAAATTCCCCTTGAGTCCTGGCTTGAGAGCGACATTGACGTTCCCTTAATGAAATCAAGCCATCAGCAGACTTGAAAGAAACAACACTGACACCATATATATATATAGGCCTATATATAAACTAGCACATAAGGCCTTCTGAGATTACAAACAGATGCCAAACAGACGGAAACTTTGAATATGCGTATCAAGGGTGTGAAAAAATGACCGCATTTGCTTTAAAGTCATACATCTCGGTCACCATGAAATATGTAGGCATAAGCGCCAGCCTTATGTCCATTCCCACAATAATTCATAAATAGATATCAACATGGCCCTTTGAATATTATGTGACATAAACCAAGTCTGCTCGGTGCTTGGCCTGGCATCAGTGGCATCATTTAGCAGTGCAACGGCAGTGCTCAAAATTTATGATATAACAGGAATAAATCTTACTCTCAGATTGCAATACAAGGCAATTAAAATAAGAAAAAAAACATTTAATCATGCTAAAATAAAATCACAAATTTAGTAAAAACTCTTTGAAAACACAACACAGCTATAATGGTGATTAAATGGAGCTGTGTTCAGATTTATGGAGTCAACATTGTGCCAAATGTTGTTACAAATCAAAACCTTGTATGCCTTCATGTCTTCCCTCAGATGAATAATTTGTGACCTCGAAATCTTTATTTGAGTCTCATATCAAATAAAGCCCGCGTGGAAGTACGGGACCTCTTCCTGACACATGCATTCATTTTGTGCGTTTGCATCATTTACCCATAAGGCCACAGAGCTCCCATCTCAAAAGACAAGAGCCGCCTCTCATCCTCCGGTTCTCTCTAATTTTACTTACGATGTGTGCAGGCAAACCCGGGTTCCCCGGTATCCCGTCGTTTCCAGGGATACCCTGAAAGAAGGAACTGAGGTTGAACTGATTGGTTGCTAATCGAGGGCTAGCCACTCCCATATTCACCAATAGGCAGGGCAGAGTCAAAGGCCCAGGGTAAAAAAAAAATCTCAAAGTCTTATTGGATTTAAGAAAATAAATCCAATATGTTTGCATTAAGTTATATTACTGTACCCTTATCAGAGACCTGACCACCTCCATCTGGTTACCATCACCACTCCTTTCTTACACCTTTGACTCTTGCGACACAGATTAAAGTAACACTTTATTTGAAGGTCTGCTTGAGTTACAAACATCCAAACTCATCAAACTGGTTCTCTATGATGAGCACTGCAACAGCGTTTTTACTTATGGAGATTTTTAACCCAGACCTTCAAATAACTGTTCATGTCATGACAGACATTCCCAAAAGCCTGCTCTATAGCTTCCCACATGGGTTACAGCTTGAAGCACTGGGTGGGTTAGTGCAAAGTGTATCATTTGATTTGATTGATTTGAGCCTATTTTTTATACCAAGATATGTGCACATTCAATACGTAATGTGGCTCCATTTACTACATGCATATTATGAAATGTATTAACCCATTAAGTTGCAAAGCATTGCCACAAATGCCCAAGCCGAAAGCCCACATTATATAGTTCAATCCAGGCTTATGGAGTTAGCCTACTGATTTGAACTGAAGAGAGATCGCCCCACCTCCTTCACCATCCTACTACGGACCCCCTTTTCCCTTACCTGAGGTCCTTCGATTCCATTCACACCATGAACCCCGGGCAGACCAGGGGGGCCAGGAGGTCCCGGTGGGCCCTACAACACACAGTTAACACATTCATAGTCAAACACTAAAAAAGAATTCAGTGATTTTTAGAATGGAAGCTTGCGGACAAATAAAAGCCATAGTTATCAGACAGTAATGCAGGTTGATTGTTCAGACCTGAGGCCCGGGCGCCCACGTGTTTGTCACGGTTCCTGGAGCTCCCTGGAAGGCAAAAGTAGTCAAAGTCAGAGCAGCAACAGTGCTTGAACAAAACAATTATACGGATAAAGGCACAGTGTATAGTTAAGCACAATTTAAAAGTAATTTTACAGCAGAGATGCAGAGGGGACACGAGCTAGCATTAGCATTTTTCTCAACAATATGTCCCCTGTGGAGTAAGTGCCACAAGTCGATCTGTATTCAGGCCGCGCGTGTGTGTGTTTGTGTGTGCGCGTGTGTGTGTCTGTACTCACAGGTCCGCCTACACCACTGTGCACAGGCATTATGCAGTTGCACTCTCCAGGTTCACCCTAAAATATAGATCAAAAAATAAAAGACAGATATCAAAAGCTGAAGTCAAACTCTTTGCACATTTTTAAGCACAGGCTGCAAAACAGAGTCCTCATACAACATTAAAAACGACTCTTTGAGCCTTGAAGACTCTTTTGTGCACTTTTGCAAAATCCTGAAATCTTATGCATCACAAAGAAGCTCAACACTGCAGGAGGTAGAATGATATTCTTTTTTTTATATAGCTATACCCATTTGTGAACATGTAGCATTGCCTTACATAAAACTGTCTCTAAAACCTGGATGTTGCACGAGAATACTAGGAATGTATGGCACTATGATGCAAATAAAGATATAAAGCTATAGTGCGTAACTTTTTCATATTAAGGAATTGGTTGGTTACATTCAAGCCATGGACCAACAGAAGTTACCAACTATAGCTTTAATTCACCCAATGTTTGTGATAAGGGAGAAGCTCAATTGCTCTCTCTACTTTCCTCTCACATCCATAGTCAGGGTTTTTGCAGTATGTATGAGCTCTCTTCAGGATAGCTGCAGACTTTTTTTGCTTATTCTTCTTAGTTTTTTCTCCCATTAACCGCAGGGCCTTACAGCCTTTCCTGAACCTTGACAGTCCCTCCTCCACTACCTCATCTCTCCTCACCCTGGTAGTGACAGTCTGGACCGGTGTCTCTTGATGAATGCTGTAATTAATACTCTCACACAATCCCTCATTGAAAGCCCCTAGATCCCCTTCTTCTTGTCTGCCAGCAACAGTGCACTCGTCACTTTTCAGTGCTACTCTATCCACGCCGCCAGGCAGGTGTGTGTCAGCTCGAAGCGTGTGTTTGTGTGTGTGTGTGTGTGTGTGTGTGTGTGTGTGTGCGTGCGTGCGTGAGGTGAGGAGGGCTGTTTTGAACCATCTCTTGCGATTACCATCTGTTCCAGTCCCCTTTTCTATTCAAACCCCTCCAGATCCCTTCATCCAAACAAAACGGTAGACTTACCTTGTCCCCCTTAGCTCCGTCAAGTCCCTGCAAGAGAAGGAGACAGCGGAAATGCACACACAAACACACACACAGGCAGACACACACACACACACACACACACACACACACACACACACACACACACACACACACACACACACACATACACACACACACACACACACACACTTAGTTACTCTTGCTTTGTTGTTCCAGAAGAAAGCTCACGGGGGCAGTGAGCTGAGTGTAGATCAGGGGACAGAGGATGAGATGGGAGCAGACATTGCCTCTGTTATGGATCGAGGCAGACACACTTGGTTGGTTGCAAAATGATGCCTTAATTAAGGACAATTCCCCTAGAAGCTCGAAGAAAATTAAAACCCCCGAAAAGATGGCCGACACGGAGGCACACAATTTAAGTTTGTTACCGTCAATTTACATTTCCTAGAGTTGATGTTGAGCACGTACGAAAAACATGCAAATGAACATTTTTGACAATAAAGGAACAAGACAACTCACAGGTCTGCCGTCAACTCCTGCCGTTCCTCCAGTGCCGGCAGCTCCGTCTTTGCCCTGTGTGTGTGTGTGTGTGTGTGTGTGTGTGTGTGTGTGTGTGTGTGTGTGTGTGTGTGTGTGTGCGTAGGTGGGAGGAGAGGGAATAGGAAACAAACTGTTAGACAACAGGACAACAGCATTGCAACATTACATGGCCCTTATGCTCAAGAAAGAAAAAAGGTTTGGTTATGTCATACCGGGGGCCCTGCTGCTCCAAAGCCCATAGGCCCCTGTGGTCCCGGAGGCCCAACTTCTCCCTTGAAACCCTATACGAACACGCATAAACAACATGAGCTAAGTTTGATCGCATATGGCAACAAAAAGTATGGCTTCAACGTTTCTATTCAATGATACCTGGTCACCAGCAGGGCCAACAGGGCCAGCCAATCCTTGGACTCCACGCGGTCCCTAAACAAACACACAGATTAGACCAAAATCCATATGTAGCAACATCAGGACTTTTAAAATAGGAAAAATAAAAACTTACTACAATTCCTGGGAAGCCTGCCCGACCTTCTTCACCCTTCAATGCGAATGAAAAAAAGACACAAGAGAAAGAATGTTAAGGTGGTCTGGGAGAGGTTTGTGGAGTTGTATTTGAGTAGTAGAGAAAGACTGGATTCTCCTTTTCTACAAACGCAATTTGGATTCCACAATGAATCTAAGGAATTGGAGGGAGAAGGACACGGGATTATTTGGATGGTTATTTACAACCTGGTGACGTTATTGTGAGATCTAAGGGGGCCGGGAAAGCCCTGAACACTGAGGCATAGGGACCCTGTCCATCAAATAGCAGTGTTAATGTTTTATATGACAGAGCTGCATTAGCTGTCGACATAAAACTTATTTGTTGATCTAAATGTCTTTTTTTAAGGTCACATCAACCTTACCTGTGGTCCTGCAAGGCCGACACCTGCGACTCCAGCTTCTCCCTACAGGGGGCACAGGAGGAACACACAGTATTAGAAACTGCCAGATGGATAGAAAGAAATCCTCCGCATGTATTTATAAACATGATAATGCAATAATTGGACTTTCAAACCTTGCTTCCTTTGGGACCGCTAGGCCCCTGAACACCTGGTAAGCCTGGTTTCCCCTGAAAAAAAGAAATAAAGATGTTAGTTCAGCAATTATCACAGAGAGAGAGAGCCAGATGTAAATATATAAATTGATGAACACATCATTTTTCCCTCACATTTCTGCCAGGCTTCCCTTCTCCTGGGGACCCGGGTTCTCCTCTCTCTCCTTTAGCGCCTGGCACGGCTACACCATCGACCGTAGAGGGTCCATGAGAAGCACAGCTGGTACACGCTTCCCCCTGGGGAAAAAAACACAAAGCAAATACAAACCATGATCCAGGATAAAAACAAAATGATAGAGGCCCTGTTTAGCCAATAAGCATCCATTTTATACCAATTCAGACCAAACAGTCCAAGGAACTTTTCTTGTCTACTGGGGGGGTTACCCAGGAACTACTCTATATTATTTTTGAAGGGCTTTTTTCTGTTGGCATTCACACCACTAATAGGAAACCCCCTGACGTTGTAAGCCAGCCAGCAGTCAACACATTTGCGTGAATTGAAATGTAAATTATACCTGAGCTGTTTTTTTTTATGCTGCGTGTAGTGGTTATTGTCAGAGCCCTTTTCTGTATTTTCTGCCATATTGCATGACCTTGTTTTTGTTTTGTGTCGCAGTGTTCACATTAACTGCAGATTAACATATTTGACAAATAACGGTTGCCGGCTCCTGATATCGACCACTATGTCACTATAGTTTCTCTGGTTCTGCGAAAGTACCTACTCTGGAGATGGAGCCAGAAAAAAGTTCCTCAAAATGTACTTCTGAGAACTATAATAGTAAACGGTTCCTGTGTTGCGGATGCAGTGTTACCAGTGGTATCTAAGATATCACAAGTCATATGATTTATCCATGAATTGACACACAAAAGGCGGATCCATAAGAACTAACAAATACCTCTATCATACAGTATACGGTCTGTTAAAAGGGATGGGGCATGGGCAGACAACCTTACGGCTACGTTTGACACTTTAGGCCCTTAACAATTGATGCAATGAACGTTAGTATACAAGCAGTCAACAGATGTTTAACAGGTTACAGCAAAGTTGAGGTCCTCTACCTTCTCTCCCTTGAAACCCATCAGTCCATCTCGACCAGGCTCTCCGGGCAGCCCTGGGGTTCCAGCAGATCCATCCAGTCCCTTATCTCCTTGATCTCCTTGGTCACCCTGGAACATGATGGTTGAAATATGTTGATATGAGGCCCCGGTTAGCTATAGGTAGTGTGTTTGAATTTGTAAGCAGGTCCCCATTTTGTTTGTATCGTGTGCACATACGATAACACACATGCCCATGCCATCGGTCTCACACTATTCCATTGATTGACAGTTTGGTGGGGGTGATGTGCAAAGAATGGAAGGCATGTTTTTAAGGCAGGCAAGAAGAAAAACTGCTACAAAGTAGAAAAGGATACACACAATGTATTTTGATAAGAAACAGGATTACAGTAACATGACTTCCATACTTTTCTGTAGCTGCATTTTTGCTATCTAACCAATGCATTACTTTTATTATTATTGGCTGATTTGACTTTAAAATGTTTTTTTTTACAAGATTTATTTAACTCTTAAATACTGATAATGCCAAAAAAACTAAATTCCTGCCTTGGTAGGGCTTTACTTCAAAGCCCGGGTAAAGTGACTGTGCGAGGGTTTCAGTTTGATTTAATGCCGCCTGGCTCTGCCGATGACAGATTTATTCCTCAGGTTTTTGGGTAAAGTGAAGTGAATGTTCCAAAAAAGAAAGAGTTGGTGACCTGAAATAAAGCGGGCTCTGTTGAATTATGATTCAATCCCATTTGGGCAGATTTTCCTGCAGACATCCTTGGTCCTCCCAGTAGATGTCAAATTAGTTAAGAAACAGTCTGGCTGTCTCTAAAAGGCCACCACTGACTCCAAGTAAGAATTCATCCAGGTTATTTGATAGCTTAGGACACATTCACACAAGGCAAGTTGGCCTGTTCCGTGCAGCAGGAATATTCCCCCCTCCCCACTCCCCACTCCCCCGCTGGCCCGTGGTCACACTGCTCCCAAAGGCCGCGGCCCGGGCACGATTGCTCCTTCATACATACGTCAAAGTCCTGCTTTTTCTACATACGATACATACGTCATCACCAAGCGTACTCGCTGCCAGAGTTAGTAGAACAACCAAACACCTCCGAATTGTTGTGGGTCTTATCCAGCTGCGACCATGGCTGCGACTGAATACTGTCGCCGGCCCAAATTTCTAGCAAACTCTCCACTTCGCTATCGCACTGGAACCCACTCGTGAACCTCTTGCCGCCATTGTTTACAATTATTGTGGGGAAGAAGGGTCACGCATGGACTACGTCATCCAGCTCACGTTGCGTATCCGTGCGTGTGCGCGTGTCATCTCATTATCATCTGTGCCGTTCTCGCTGGCACACCTCTCCCAATGCAAATGAGCTCGGGCACGGAACAGAGGTCCTAGTGTGAGTGCGCCCTTATTCAAGGTATACTGTCTTATTCAAGGTATACTGTTTTGGAGATGTGGACAGAAAACTGCAGCAGAATGCCCAAAAGACATTGAATATTGGTTTTAAATTGTCAACTTACGTCAAAGCTAAATTATATGTGTGGTGAAATTGTTGAACTTTTTTTACAGATAAGATCTATAATAGCATGAAGCTTACCCTTTCTCCCTTTGCACCGCCAAGACCTGGTGGGCCCTGTGTAAGCAAACAGAAGGTGATGTATAAATGTATGCAGATAAATGATACACCGGCAGCCAGGTGTGAAAAAGCAGGCGCGCGCACACACACACACACACACACACACACACACACACACACACACACACACCCCTACACACACACAAACACAAACACACACACACACACACACACACACACACACACACACACCTACAAACAAGTGTCCTGGCTCGATCCATCCAGGTAAGAAAATAAATAGTTGCAAACCAAACCACTGATGCACATAGCATTTAATTGGGAAGGGTGAAATAAGCTAAAAGAGATTTATTACATCTATTAACTGTCCCTGTGTATCGTATTTGTACAATACAATACAATAGCCATTATGGTTGATTCACCCTTGGGGTAAAATCTTTAAGCATTTCAAACTTGACTCTTTGACCGTGGCAACAAAATACTTCAGGTTTCAAAGATAAAATGTTGTGTCTGTAATAAAAAATTAAATGTAATTTGAGGACAACATAATATGTAATATCATAAAGCCCAATAGAGCAAAAAGTAGCGATATATACAGCATCCAAATGAAAACCTTCCTGAAAGATCAGACAGGGAGTCAAAATAGAAGAAACCTTAATAATTTCACGTCAGTTTAAGCAGCGGGTTATATCGCTCTCGCTTTATGTTTTTCAGAGATCCTCATATACTGCCCTTTCAACGAGGGACCACCACGCCAGTCATCTTTAAAATTCATGCTGTGTGTTTCTCTGTGCATGCATTATTCAGTGTTGCGCGTGCCCTTTTGACCAATCTCAATGTTTACCTCCACTGCAGCCAAGGCCACAACTTAAAACAGACTCTAAGAAGGGAAGCAGGTAACTAATTCAAAAAAGCTGCCTGAGTATGTTTGTGTAAATACAATTTGGTTTAGTTGTTGGATATGCCACCTTTTTATTTTTTTTAAATAGCAATCTCACCTGTTTGCCATCCATTCCTACACCAGGGAGACCAACAGGGCCGGGAGGGCCTGCTTCGCCCTGCTTGCCTATTGTTCCCTCAGGCATTTTGTAGCCGGCGGGTCCGCTACCGACCTCCAATGGCGTGCACACACCGCAAACGCCCTGAGAAATAGCATGGAGCCAGGGAGATTATTATGCATCACAAATCAAGCCAAACGATGTAAACAAACGGACTTCTACACTTACCTTCTCACCCTTCAGGCCGGGAAGACCAAGGCCAGGCAGCCCTTGCTCTCCCTGTCAAAAGAAACATATATTATTGAGTAGCAAGGAGTGAGAACAATGTATTAAAGTTAGTGATTCTGTGTTGATGATTACGCTTGTTGAAATAAAAATCACTTGTTTCGTCAAAATCAGTGAATATCTCCTCATGATAAGCTACCTGTCCGATCTGTGTCCACTCTTTAAAATGGTGCTATCAATTGTTGTTGCATAGTGAGTGTGTAATTAGCACAACATTTCAGTTTTAAACTTGGCCTAACAGCAGTATTTCATGTATTCTGGTGTTAATGTTATGCTAATGCACTATGTGACTTTCACAAATTAATATTTTTTTCAAACCCGGTAATTCCCATTTCATACTGAAGAGCACCCTACGGTCAGTCGTGTCAAATTATTCTGCTTTTTCAATACCTAGGTTTTTCAGTAATACGTTCCCTGCTGAGTAAAATCCCCATGGCAGGCAGTTTTAGGCCCCCTGAAATTAGCGTACTGCTGTGATTACCTCCCCTATGAAGTCCTTTAAACACCCCATTCAGCAACCTTCTGAGTGAGTTCTCTTTATGCAAGCCTGGGCTGCTATTGAGGTCACCCGCTCACTTCCTCTCTCTCTCTCTCTCTCTCTCTCTCTCTCTCTCTCTCTCTCTGAGTCCTGCTTCTTTTTATGCTTTATGTTACTTACCTTCTCTCCTCTTAAGCCAGGTGATCCTGCATTTCCTGGCTCCCCCTGTGGAGCAGATAATGTGAACGTTGCATCATTTTAATGAACGCTTACAAGCGCTCACATGTGCAGCCAAACACACTGATGTTAACACAATTGAAATAGACATGGTGTCACACAAAAATGTATCAATTCAAAAATGGCCCAATCAGTTTGCTTTGGCCATGTGTGTTCTATATAGTGATCAATTTAGTTCTCATAGTGACTTTCAGTGAAACAGTTTTTTCAATCACTGAAAACCTGGTCTAAAATAGTAAAAATCCATATATGATATCAAAGTTGGGTGTCTTCATAAGCTTTTAAAACAGTATGATGTTCATCAAACTGCTTTTTTACTGCCTTGATCTTTTGAAAGGACTTTGTGGGCGTGGCCATATCAAGGGTCTCCATGGCAGCATTCATTGGTTTTTTTTGGTTCAAAATACTTAAGTGTCTCATACGAACCAGAACATAGCCAGCCTCATCTAAACTGAATTTCTGTAAAAAGTCTATCAAACTTAAATTTCATTTTCATTTTCATTTAACTTTTATTTATCCTCGAGAGACCAATTGAGGGGTGACCCTCATTTTCAATGACGTCGAGTTCAAACAAATTCAAAGGAAAAACAACAATACATAAACAATATTCAACGCAAATACATCAAATACACAACAACAGGTGAAGAGAAAAACAATTGAAACATTTACACAGTGGTGAAGATTAAGTGGCAGCAATTAAAATTAAATGGGTGAAAGTACAATATAGCCTAATTAAAACAGTTACAGGTAGAGTTTGGCAGATTTAAGATAGTTTGTTTAAATTGGTTAAAGGATATGAAGTTATTTAGTTTAATTTGTTGCTGTAAGTTGTTCCAGGAGTCAGGGGCACTGAAGCTAAAAGCTGTCTTTCCCAGCTCAGACCGGGCTTGTGGGACATAAAGCATGAGCATGTCAGTGGAGCGGGTCTGATAAAGCCCATGACAATCTCTTAAAATTTGGGATTGATAAATATGCCTAACATTTTTTTCACATGCTTACTATCATGCAATCCACTCCCCCAAATTCCATAGTTAAAAGGATTCTTGTGGATTTGGGCTTACATGGGATTTTAACACAACAGACTTACCTCGGCTCCTTTCTGTCCAATCGCTCGCTCTCCCTTCTCGCCCTTCTGCTGCATGGTTTGGGTCATGACACCTGGGACGAAGTTAGCGGGCAACTCTCCGAAAGTGGGGCACACAGAGCAGGCCTCCCCCTAAAGCATGTAGTAGACCCACAGAGTCAAATAAAGCCTCCAAATGATCATCAGGTCTCATTCAAACATAAAGGTAGCCCTACTTATAAAGTAGCTACGAGGAACTTTCAGTTTGTGTTCATTCTAGCGGCCCCTTTGGACGAAGGCGGTAGTGTTTGTTTACGTCGCCAGCTGTTGTTTCTGGCTGACTGACCCATGATAAATGCATTAAGAAAAACTATAATAAAAAGCATTATTTGCACTAATGCTCTCGTTTGCTGTTACATGTCAGTTATGATCATTAGAGGAAACATTTGTGACTTTTTCAGAAATATTTAAAAGTTCCTCGTAGCTACTTTAACGTGTTCTGGGAAAATTGTGGTGCAAAGACAAGTACAACTAAATTACAATATGCAGGTTTGGTAAAAAGAAAAAATACATTGTTCCGTTCACTAATTAGGGGCAGTATATTTAGCTGACAGCTGGAAGAAGTGGTCCAAACACGGAATTTTTTTAACCTCATGTCCCACTAACAAAGACACCCGAAACTGACCTTTTCTCCTTTAGCCCCGTCTGATCCTGCATCTCCCTGCCAAATGCAAAAATCACAAGACATCCAAGAAAGGCAAATTAGTCCCAGCTCACCCTGATAAACATGTTTGCTTTGAGAGCGTGTAGTGTCTCGGTTTGGCTGACGGAGCAATTAAATCAGCAATTTGTGGGTGCGTGGCATTCTTGTACATGCAACATTTCATATCACCTGCTCATTTAATAATGAGTTGATCATTTTTCTGTTGTCCTTTTAAAAGCTGCTCCATCTTCCCTTTTGGGTATGTGTATTGATTTGGTATGTATGTGTAATTGATGTGCATCACTTTGTGAGCTATTCTTTTTGAAGGTGCTATACAAATAAAGTTATTATTGGATGCTAGGTGTGTGTGTGTGTGTGTGTGTGTGTGTGTGTGTGTGTGTGTGTGTGTGTGTGTGTGTGTGTGTGTGTGTGTGTGTGTGTGCGTGCGTGCCTATGTGTGGTCTCTATATGTTTTGGTGGAGTTTAGTTCAGCTAGATGGCTTGCTTGATTCACTTTATGAGGAGAGAACCATGTCCGCTGCTGATGTTAGCATATCTGAGTGTCTGTGGGAATGATGAGCATGTACCAGGTTCACGCTTGTGCAGAATATGAATGGAGCGTAAGCTGTAAATGAATGAGCAGGGGGACTCCATACCTTATGTCCTGCCTTGCCGTCTGCACCTGGAGTCCCCTGGTGAAATAAATATAAGGAAAAAAAAGTGCTGTTAGTTCCCGCTGTGCTCAAGCGAGGTCATGTCTCTGTGCCTCCTTCTCACTCTGCCCTAACCAGCTATGACAGATGGATGCTGGCATTATTGGAAATCGTTGCAGAGCGAATCTCATAAGGCTTTCAGATTTATATTCACCCACCCCCCCCCCCTTCCAAATCATATCCCATTTCACCTGCCGGGGTACTGTACGTGTGTGTGTGTGTGTGTGTGTGGGGGGGGGGGGGGGGGTTGGGGGGTGGGGGAGGGATACCGCATATACAGCTAATAGAAACACAATGCACGGTGGAGTTGACGCCTGGCCCGACTCACCGGAGGGAGATAAAATACGCGTTAAGATTAATATTAACCAAGACGACCTTTGCCTTAGAAAATACATTTTTTAACAATGCCCCACGCTTTCCTTCTACTTCTGCCACTGCAACCCTGTGAAAATTACAAGGGCAAATATAGGGCCCTAAGGTAAAAAAAAAAAGAGAAAGGATAAATGATAAATGCCATACCTTCCCTCGGAATGATAAGAAAAAAATAAAAATATATACACACTATCAAACAAGTGCTCAAGGTTCAACTCGTCAACTATACAGCTCGGAATCAGAGTCCACGACTCCCTAATAAAACATGCAGCGAGATCGTAAAACACATTCAACGGATACGCTCGGGGGGGCAGGTTTTCGGAATACATTATATTGCTTGACATTACGGTCAAACTGTGGTATACTTACAGGCAGTCCTCTCTCCCCTATCCCCGCAAATCCAGGCTCGCCTTTAGGGCCCTGCTTCCCTTGCAGAGTAACCGTGTTCCCGCCATCTGCAGGAAGCACTGGGCACACTTCGCACGGGTCACCCTGAAAGATTTAAAACAAGCAATATGTGGTATACCACCAAGGCATGCATATCAAGAGATTAAAAGACTTATGTTTATGGGTACCTTGTCTCCTTTATACCCTCCTGGTCCCCTTGGTCCCTACAAAAGACAGAAACAATCCCATTCAGCTCACAGTTGGGAAAGGCTGCGTATTGGAAGCTCATGCATAACATTACTGAATACTATCAATCATTGTTTTAAAAAGAGTCTCTCACTGGATCTCCTGGCGATCCATCTCCTCCCGAGTCTCCCTGGAAAACACAAGTCACTGCATTTGTCTTAAGAAATATTGTTTCATTCACACTGAAAAATCAAAAAAAATCATCAAAAAATCATCCTGGTTTTTTAACTCGTCTGCTATGTCGTTTGGGAAGGGCTTATAAGACTTTCTGAATCCCCAGAAGATCATGCAATATATTCAACTGAAGTGTAAAACACAAAACATGGAGTTAGAAAGTGAATATGCCTGTCTGCAACAACAGTGCTTCCCACACAATGACAACAGATGAGCTCAAGTCCCCCGTCACTCAACCCAATCATAATCTTCCCCAAAATATTCTTATGCATTTAAAGAAATGGGTGTTACTATTCACTTTTTTACATTGGATACAATGGCCCTCATTTATCAAACTTGCGTGGAAACTGGTGCAGATTCTGGCGCAAATACCTCCCTACGTCTGGTATCGCGTGGGATTTATCAAACAGTCGTATCTCGCCAATCTCAGCGTACGCCAGGCCATTATTGATAAATGCAGCGGCTGAAAACAATCGTATCACGCCCCTATATTTTCTCAGTTTAGAGGCCTCGCCCAGAGGTTTTACGACATGGATATGCGCATTACGGCACAGAAGAGGAACTTCTCTGAAGTAGAAATTGACAGAATAACAGCGAAAGTAGAAGAGTTTCATTTCGGAGGAGAAAAAGACGCAACAACTGTCCGATAATGGTCCCCAACACGTCTGCAGTGATTTGGATGATTAGAATGTATTGGCCCTTTTAGATAGCACTACTCAAAAGGGGTTTAAAAACTAAAAATAACACATTTTGCGTTTTACTGTATGACAGCATGCGCTTGGCACGAGTGGTCAGCCCGGCCGCCAGCTGCACAAGCCGACCCGGCAACGATCAGCTGTGAGAGCGCCCACTGTCCTGCTCCACCAGCAGATCGGAAAAACGTGCCGGTTAACGGTGGAAATAAATCGCTCTCTTAAGCAATCAATGACACATTAAAAGAGGAACTAACATCTAAAAAGTGCATCAAATAAATAAAATGTTAAGCTGAATGTTGTGCCGTGTATTTTTTATCATAAAGAGCAGTGTAGGCCTATTACATATAATACTGTGGCTAACAATTTGAATGAATGCAGCCCCCGTGCCTCAGTGTCCCCCCAGCTGCTCCAAGACGGAGACAACTGCCCTTACGCAGTCCAATGCACCACGCCTAAGTGGCGGGTGTGTGCACTATTGAATCAGCTCTCCTACTCAGTTGCACACCATAAGCTGCACATTTTTAAGTGATTAATATCTTTATTTCGGTCTGAGCAAACACTGCATTTGTATTATCTTCTAATAATTGTCCAACAAAGTCATCGGCTACCCGGCACAGCCTGCACTGCGAGTCCATGCTGTTTACAAACTTGCGTACACGAGCTGAGAGCTGGCGTGGGATTTGAGCATATCCTACGCTCACGTCCATATTGATAAATGCCGAGGTTTGCGTGGAAATGTGCGTACACCCACTTTTCTGGTCTACGCTCGGTTGATAAATGAGGGCCAGTGACAGTTACGACGTGTTTTAGTACACTTGAAATGTTAAATAAAAATGAAGTAGGAAAATTAACATTTGAACTGTTTCACAATTGAAAAATACATATTTAAACTGTATTTCACTCATTTCAATTATTTGAACTGTTTATCCACCAATTCTAGCAAACGATATCAACTGTTTGCCATTAACATGTATCCTACTATTTCAGCTATCTATCTACCAACTTGACCTCACTACTTCAGCTATGTATTTATTATGTTTAGCTAACGAGTTCAAGGTTTTAATTTTTGCTCATGGGTAAATATTTAAACTATAACATTTAAAAATCAAACTTCAATTTTTATTTCTTTTTCAGGCTATTGCAGAAGCTTCCACAGGGAAACAAATACACCGGGCATTCACTGGTCTGGATCACTTTTACATACAATGGGACATATGATAAGTCATGTGCCAAAGGGTGAACCTACCTTGTCTCCCTTTGGGCCACCAGGGGTACCAGGAGGACCCTGACAGGAAAAACAAAATAAAACATCTTTTAAAATAAAACATGTTTTAAGAAACTTTTAGCTGTCTAGGGCAATGAATGTTGGAACCAAAAGGAAGTATCCTGCCAAGTCCTGCACTTCAAAGAGCAACGCCCAATAAAAGTACTTTTGGTCAAACTGGGACCATTTGTAAGATGTGTTTGATGATTTGTAAAGACTTACACCCTACAAGGTCATATATGTTTCTTTAGTTATTCCAGAGTTCTTCAATTAAAGGTGTAGTCAGCAATTCTGGAGAATATTTGTCGTCAAAATCTTTTTTTTTTTCAAAATCAGTTTGTGTGTGCGCTGAAAGATAAATGGTACTGGTATGTAAACAAAGGGTATGTAAACAAAGGGGTCCCACAATATCTAGCAGCATGCCCGTTTACAGAGCCTAGGCTGTGTATTACCACTGGAACCCCCCCCCCCCCCCCCCAACCAAGCACGGATAGGTAGTGGATTGTGAGGTGATATTCACTGATCTTGACAAAAAGGGTATTTGACAACAAGCGTTCTCCAGAATCACTGACTCCACCTTTAAGAAACATACTGTACTTACTGGTAGGCCAATTCCTGGTGGGCCTGGAAGTCCGGGTCTGCCTGGCCGCCCTGGTTCCCCCGCCAACCCCTCGGGACCCACTGAGCCTGCTTTACCCTGGGAAAAAAAACAAGTTTAACACAGTTATATGGAACCCTAACTGAACTGAATGTATGTGACAGACAGACAGACAGACAGGTTGACGGTAGGAACTCCCACACTTAATACAGACGGACCTTGGATCCCTTGGGGCCGACTACGCAGACGGTACCCGATCGACCCTGGGAAATAGTGACAGACAGACAGAGAGACAGAGAGAGAGAGAGAGAGAGAGAGAGAGAGAGAGAGAGAGAGAGAGAGAGAGAGAGAGAGAGAGAGAGAGAGAGAGAGAGAGAGTGAAAGCATCACTGTCAGCCACATAATTACAAAACTGGCTCTACAGAAAAATCTATTTTCCCTGAAACATCTCCATAAATGGTTGACAAAATTGTTCATTTCCTTCATTTGTTTGACATTTTACAATTGAAAACAGAAACAAGAGGAGGGTGCAATTGCAAGAGTCTGTGAGATGTACTGCATATTACCTTCAGCGGTGCATACACAATCATTTCTGCCTGCCTGACTCAACGTCACAT